>NC_133620.1:12919716-12937216 GCF_048593235.1 Sminthopsis crassicaudata | reverse complement strand
TAATAATAATAATAATAATAATACACTTATACAATGTTTTTAGGTTTGCAAAGCATTTTTTAAATGCTATCTCATTAGATCCAGACAATAATTCTGGGAAATAGATGCTTTGTTATCCCCATTTTACAGATAAGAGAAATGAGACAGACAGCGGTTAAGGGACTTGCCTAAGATCACACAACTAGTAAATATTTAAGGCTGACTCCAGTTCCTAGCTCCTAAGAAAATATGCTCACTCTGAGAAATGTGGTTCAAAACATTCTCTGGTATTTATTCCTTGTATGATTTTGGAAGAATTACTCGAGCTCTCCATTTCTTTATGTAAAAAATGAGAAAGTTGATCCATTTGACCTCTGTTGCCCCTTCCTATACTCTCTGACCCTATGAAAGGTAATGAGAGAACTAGGTTGGCTCTGCCCTGTGAACTTGCCTGGACTCTGATCCTGGGGCTGACATCACCTGCTCAAGCACAGCCGTATTTTTCCTGTAACCCCCCTAGGTTGTATTCCACTTCGGCTTTTTTATAAAATATTAAGCTGAATAAATTTAAAAATATATTTTAAGGAAGCATACCAAGGCCTAAATATGAATATCAAATATCAATCATCATGGCTGGACCAGATATATCATTCATATTTTTCATATTTTATAGGAATATTATAAAAATGAGCCCATTACCCAGGGCCCCGAGGGAATGTAAATTAGTTAAACTCAGGCCAATTTTATTGATAAAGTGTAATGCATGCTGTAATGTGGGCTGCCTCAGTCTGACTGCTCATTGCTGACTTTTCTTTCTATATTTCCTTTTGGCTAACAGCCCCAGAGTGATTTTCTTTTCAAGTCTAATTAAAATTGAGAAAATATACTCAATAGCTGATCAAATTAGATGATATTTGCAAAGCACTTAGCAGAGCGCCCGGCACATAGTAAGTGCTATAGAAACATTAGTTATTATTAATTATCATCATCATCTGTGTTGAAGGCAAAATCAATCCAATCCAAGACATATTTCTTAACCATCTATTCTGTGTCTTTCCCCTAGGGAGCAGCACCAAGGCTGAGCCTGGCAGGAAGTCAGGAGTGAGTGCAGTCCAGGCAAAGGGCAAAGTCCAGGAGGTGGGAAATTGTAAAGGGCTAGAACTGAGCAATGCACTTGGATAATGAAGCACGTGAGACTAATTGCCAATTGGACGGTTCCCTATTAACTTGTCTGAAGGTTGACCCTCCCCAGCTGTTCTGTGCTGACTTGATTGGTGGGACAAAGAGGGAGAAGTGACTTGTGTGGGAGGAGTAGGAGAAACTTGGGTGGTGGAACTCATGCTCACTCGCACTCGTGACCTGGCCTTGGAGGCGACGGTAAAGATCTAGAATAAAGATGTTTAGTGATCCTGACTCCTGCTGATTTCTGGGAAGATAGAGTTCCAGCAGGAAATAGTGTGTCAAGTTTAAGAAACTAAAAGTATTCAAGTCTAACTGGTTTGTAGGATGTATTGTTACTTTCGTTGGTTGATTGTTGCTAATAAATACTTTATAATTTATGAAGAACTTCATGGGTATTATCTCTTTTGTTATCCCATTTGGATAAGCAACCAAGGCAGGCTGGAGCCATATTGTGATGGATTATCAATGGCAGGCCAAGTAGTTTATGCCAGAGGTGATTGTGAGAGATAAAGGCAAGCCATCTACATTCTGCCTCAGTTTCCTCATCACTCAAATAAGTGATTTGGACTAAGGTTCCCTCCCAGTTCAATGTCGATGATACTATAGGGAACTAGAAAGAAATCTGCTCTTGATTCATTCCTTACACTTGGGTGCCTGCCATGGAGGATGGTGGGAATGGTCCTCATGAAATGAATTGGACAGAGTATTTTCTCTAGTAGACTCATTTATTTCTGCCATAGATCATCCTTATGGCCTCTCTTTATGTAACAATATTTGGGGATAAAACTCCATTATAAAATTGGTGTTTTCTTTATGCTAGAAGAAAAAGAGAGAAGTACAAAACCCAAAGTTTTTATCAGCCATTCAGATCTTAATGTGAATTGATTTAATCAATAAATTGAAATTCACTAACTTGAGGAAATTAAAATATTAAGGAGGCAAAGAGGGATATAAAGAGAGAAATGGACTTTAGGAACCTCAGAGAGAACAGTGAGTAAAGTAGATTGGTTCTGAAGAGCTGAGGAAGAACTTTTAGTCAACAGAGGACACCACAAAAGGAAGAAAAGGCTGAAAAAAGGGAGGGAGGTGGCTGGAAAGGTAAATGTCTTTCTCCTTCCAAGTTTTGCTGAGAATCAACCCAATCTGTCAAAATAGACCAAGATCTCGAGATTAATTTGTTCTTGATGCACAAACTTGTTTTTTTCTACACTGAAAAACCAAACAGGGTCTTTCCTGAAAACCACAGAGTATGGGACTTCTGCAAGTTACAAAGACTTGACTTATGACTAGAACAAACATAAGAAACAGTTGCTTCCCATAGTCCCTGGCTGCTATGGATGGTGCACTAGTTGACTAGGCTGGTGGCCCTCTCAATACCTGACAATACCTCTGCCCACCCCCTTCTTTTCCTTCAAGGAATCCCTCTGCCTCTTTCTTGGTCAATCTTTCCTCCCTCTTAGTTCTCTCTCTCTCCTGTGTCTTTCTCTCCTATACATGAGCCAAAACAAAGCCTTATCATGAACCTGGAATCTTTATCTAATAAAAATTAGAAAAGTATTAGGGAAAATTTAAGAGACAGCGTGATCTGGGGGATTTGGGGCTTGTCGAGAAGACCTGGATTGAAATCTTATTTGAATCACTCAAGGAAGCATCTATTAGATGCCTGCTGAATCCATACTCTGGGGATATGAAGGCAATAATGAAACAGTTGCTACCTTTGAAGAGCTTACATTCTATGGCAGAGATAATAAGACATTCATATAAATCTATACATAATGTCTATACGTATAAGTCTACACACATAAGGCTATATATAATAAATACAAAGTAAGCAATAGAGAGGCACAAGTTACCTGAGGTAATCAGGGAAGGCATCCTATAGTAGCAAGTGTCTAAGGCTACATTTGAACTCAGTCCTCCTTACTCCAAGACCAGTTCTCTATCCACTGTATCCCTTAACTTTCCCCAGAAAAGTCCTAAGTTTTCAATGAAACTAAGCATTACAAAGATCAGTGTCACTGATAATAAGGCTTTTGAATATAGCCAGGAGCCATCTTCAGTCTTCCCTAAAATCCTCATGTATCTTGTTCGTTTCCTCCATATCTTGGCAGATCAAGGCAAACCCACAATAAAGAACTAGCCCAAGTTTGTAGGTCCTCAAGCTGGGATTAGAACTAACTTCTGAACCAACATTCTTGCCACTCTGCTCCATTGTAACAAGAGAAAAATAGCCCTTGCTTTTACATGCTATCATCTAGAAAAGATTTTTCTCAAAAAAGTTTCTAATTAAAACAGTGAATGTTGGGGCATATAGGTGGTGCAGTGGATAGAGCACCAGCCCTGAAGTCATGAGTTCAAATGTGGCCTCAGACACTTAACACTTCCTAACTGTGGGACCTTGCCTTAGCAATAGATAGCTAGATAGACAAGTGAATAAGTAAACAAATAAATAAATAAATGAGTAAATAAATAAATAAACAAGCAAATAACTTATGAAGTAAGTAAATAAATAAATGAAAATTAAATAAAACAATAAATATTCCCACTTGGGGCAAGCCTAATACTTGGTAGATGGTTCAACTTACATGGAAAGAACACTTATGACTCAAATTCCATGTCATAGATGTCATGTTCTTGGAATCCCATGATCTCTGGAACCAATGGGTCAGTTCTTTCATTTGGCTTAATATTCCCTTCAACACAGCAGACATATCCCATCCAGGTTTTACCATACTATGCAGCTCTTGTCCATCCCCTGTCTCCCTGTAAAGATGTGACAAAGGATCCCAATTCTAGGAGGCTTTCTGACATCAAAATAAATAAATAAATAAATAAATAAATAAATAAATAAATAAATAAATAAATAAATAAATGAATGAATAAATAAATAAATAAATAAATAACTGAATAAATAAATAAATGAATGAATGAATGAATGAATGAATAAATGAATGAATAAATAAATAAATAAATAAATAAATAAATAAATAAATAAATAAATAAATAAATAAATAAATGATAATGGAGCATAGCATTTTTTATGTTATTCTTTTCTCTCAAATGCCCATCTTTGTTTGTTCAGGTAGTAGTATATTATTCTAAGATGATGTGTATATGTGTGTATGTACGACATAATATATAATGGGAGGTAATGGGTTTTCATGAGGGCTAACATCTCTGATGTACGGGCTTGCCAAGCCCTTTTTAGGGTTGTTTACCCACCTTCGGTATCTACCTGATTTTCTCAACTCTTCCCTGTGACTCCAAACAGCTGTACCTTTGCAGTAACTACCTTCCAGTAAAACTGTTTTAGCAGATGAGCTAATCCAGGTTGAGGAGTCCTGACAGGCCTCAAATCTGAGCACGTGAAGAATTCCCCTGGTGGAATAGGTGAACGAGAACAATTTGTTCCAATGGCCATGATGGCGGCTGAAGCAGGTGAAGCTCGGCAAACATAAAAGCACCAAGGTCACTCACTGCATCTCAGGCCATCACCAGCCATCCCCACTTTTATCTTGTCCAGTGGCAATATCTCTGGAAGACAGAATGAGGCTGATGGTTTTGTGTAGCTCTGCCTCTGTCTCATTTAAATCCAATTCATGCACAAGTCAATAATAGCATGTCACTGGACCTCTTCAAAAAAAATGAAGTACAAGAAACAACATATAATGCATTTAATATAGTTTATATGTTATAACATATATGGTATATATTATATGTATGTTATATATAACACTTATAGTTTATATAATTTTATTAATATCAAATAAGCATTGCCATGATTTATAATCATCATCATTATCATTATCAGACAGTTCGGTAGCGCATGGTAGATGGAGAGCTGGTTACAAGTCAGAAATATCTGAGTTTAAGTCCAGCCTCAGGCACTTACTGCTATGTGACCCTGAACAAATCACTTATCCTCTATTTTATTATTAATACTATTATTAACAAGACAATGATAATGATAATAAACAGCAATAAGAGTTAGGATTATATAATGTATGAAAGTTTGCAAAGTACTTTATAAATATCATGTCATTTTGTCCTCATAACAAGCCTGGGAGATAGGTGCTATTATTTTGCCTATTTTACAGATGAAGAAACTGAAACTGAGAGAAATTAAATGATTTTTAATTTTTAAATCCAGGGATCACACAACTAGAATGTAATTGAGGTAAAATTTGAACTCAGAACCTCTTGATTCTAAGTCTGATCTAGTACAAAGTATGGCTACTTAAAAAAAAAAAAACCTTTTAACATTTTTTATTTCAAGTATTGAGTTTCAAATACTATCTTTCTCTTCCTCTCTCCTCTCTGAGACAGTAATTAGACAAGGTTGCATTGGTTTTGTTTATGTAAAACCTTTTTAATTTTATATAATCAAAATCATCTATTTTATATTTTTCAATGTTCCCTATATTTTCTTTGATCCTAAAGTCTGCCCTTACCCATAAATATGATGGGTAAACTATTCCATGGTGTCTTAATTTGCTTATGGTACCACCATTTGTGTGTAAATCATGTATCCATTTTGATCTTATCTTTTTTTTTTTTCCTGAGACAATTAGGGTTAAGGGTCACACAGCTAGGAAGTGTTTACCTTATCTTTTATATGATGTGAGATGTTGCTCTGTCCCTAGTTTCTGCCACACTATTTTCTAGTTTTCCAAATTTTGTCAAATAATGAATTTTTCCCCAAAAACTTGAATTTTTAGGTTTATCATATACTGGATTACTATGGTTATTTATTATAATGTATTTGGTACTTAATCTATTCCATTGATCCATTACTCTATTTCTTATCCACTGTGGTTTTGATAATTACCACTTTATAATATAGTTTGAAATATAGTATGGGCTAGACTATCTTCTTTTGCATTTCTTTTTCATTGATTCCTTTGATATCCTTGAGGTTTCATTCATCCAGATGACTTGTTCTTTTTTTTTTCTAGCTCTATAAAATAATTTTTGATAAGTTGTTTAGTAGGTGCTGAATAAATAGAATAATTCAGGTAGAATTGCCATTTTTGTTATATTAACTTGACCTCCCATGATCAATTAATATTTTTAAAGTTGATTAGATCTGACTTTATTTGCATGAATGATGTTTTACAGGTTTCATATAGTTCCTAGATTTGTCTTGGCAGGTAGATTCCCAAGTATTTTATATTGTTTACAATTATTCTAAATGGAATTTCTCTTTCTATTTCTTACTGCTAGACTGTGAGTAACATGTAGAAATATTGATGAATTATTTTGCTAAAGTTATTAATAATTTCAACTAGTTTCTACTTGATTGTCTAGCACTTCTTAACATCATATCTTCAAGGAGTGCTAGTTTTATTTCATCATTGCTTATTCTACTCTTTTTCATCCTTTAATAGAGGTGATAATAGGTATCCTTGCTTCAATCCTGATCATATTGAAAAGGCTTCTACCTTGTCCCGATTACAGATATTGCTTACTTGTTGGTATTAGATAAATATTATTTATCATTTTAATGTAAGTTTCATTTATTCCCATGCTCTCTGGTATTTTTATTAGGAATGAGTGCTGTTTTTTGTCAAAGGCTTTTTTTTCTGCTTCTATTGAGATAATTATATGATTTCTGTTGGTTTTGTTATTGATATAGTCAATTTTGCTGACAGTTTTCCTAATGCTGAACCAGCCCTGCTTTTCTGGTTGTGGTGTATGATCCTTGTCATATATTGCTGTAATCTCTTCGCTACTATTTATTAAATTTTTGTATCAATTTTCATTAGGGAAATTGCTCTATAATTTTCTTTCTGTTTTGGCTCTTTCTGATTTGGGTATCAATACCATATTTATGTCTTAAAAGAAACTTAGTAGGACTCCTTGGCCTCTGCATTTTAAATGAGAATATGTATTCTTTTTTTCTTTTATCATTTTCCATTTATAGCCTACTATATGACTTCCATGTTATAGCCTACTAATTCTTGTCTCTTATTTTCTTTTGTTTGGTCCTTTATTTGATCTTCAATCAATCTATCAAGTAGTTATTAGTAGGAGTCTTCTATGTCTTGGAACTATCCTTGCTTCTCGGTATACAAACACTAAAGTGAAATTATCTCTGTCCTTAGGAAAATTAAAGTTTATCCACATACAATAAAGATACCAAAAAATACTAACTAAATTTTAAGGCAAAGACAATAGCAGCTGGGGAGGGAGAAGAGAGGAACTAGGAAGAAAGAGGGGGAGAAAAGAGGGAAGAAGGGAGAGAGGAGAATGTTAGCAATGGGAAAGAAGAGAGAGAAGGAAAGCAGTGAGGGGAGGAAGAGGAGAATAAGGAAAGAGAGCCACAAGGAGAGGAATAGTGCAGGGGAACAAGATGAAAGAGGAAAGGGATTGGAGAGGGGAGGGGAAAGAGAGAGGAAGGAAAAAGGAAAGGTGAGAGTAGAGAGGTTGGAAAATTGGAAGGAAGGGGAAAGGGGAGGGGAGAGTAATTACTTTGAGACTGCTATGCTGATGTCAACTTATAATATCAACAGAAGAATTTTAGTGTTATAAGAATGAGTCTTAATTTCATAGAGAATTTGGGACCGTTAAAAGAACCCTAAAACTTCACCAAGTCAAAGCAGCTCCCTCTCCTGCTGTTCTGATCTGGGCCCAGCTCTACCACTTCAGATTCTATTTGCTCCAGAAGTGGAGACATATGGGTAGCTGCTAGGAGACTCCACTGATATGAACAGAACTTAGAATCAGCATATCCTGAATTCAAATTCTACCTCAAATACTTGTTACCTATTTGACTCTGGGCAAATCCCTTAACCTCTCTGAGCCTCAGTTTCCTTCTCTGTAAAATGAGAGAGTTGGATTTGATGATCTCTAAAGTTTTTCATGGAGATTACTTGAGAGTTTCTTGGATAACTTGATCAATCAATACTTAAATTTTAATTCTAGAAATTTATCGATAGGACAAATACTGAAGGTAAAGCTTAAATACTTTGGCCACATAATGAGAAGACAGGATTAATTGGAAAAGATTTTGATGCTAGGGAAGATTAAAAGACAAAAAGAGAACAGAATGGCAGAGAATGAGATGTATGGATAGTGTCAGGAAGCAACCAATATGAGCTTGAGCAGACTTCAGGAGATAGTGGAGAGGGGGGCCCTAGAAGGCTGTGCTCCATGAGGTTACAAAGAGTCAGCACTACTGAATAACTGAACAACAATGTTTTTTCCACTACAGAATTCAAGAGCATCATTGGTGTAAAATAAAAATCCGTTTGTAAAATCTTGTCCAGGGGATGATCTACTACAGAAGATTATCACCTCTTGATATAGAAGGGGAAAACAGGAACAACGTATGGCCAAATTTAATTTTTAATAATTTTTCTTCCAGTGCAAAACAGGCAAAGACAATTTTTAACATTCATTTTTTTATTTGAGTTACAAATTTTCTCCCTTTCTCTCTCTCTCACTTCCCCCGTCCTTAAAACAGTAAGCAACTTGATAGAGGTTATATATGTGCAATCATATGAAATATATTTCCATTTTAGTCATGTTGTAAAAGAAGACCCAGACCAACAAAAATAAAGAAAAATAGAGAAAGTGAAAACAGCTTACTTTGATCTCCATTCTTTCTCTGAGTGTGGATAGCATTTTCTATCATGAGTTCTTTGGAATTGTCTTGGATTATTATATTGTTGAGAAGAACTAAATCATTCATTTATCATCGTACAATGGTGCTGATACTGTGTACAATGTTCTCCTTAGTTCTGCTCACTTCATAAAGCAAAATTTTTTAGCCTTTTTTGGTGCCCTGACCCTTTCTGGCATCTTATAAAGTCTCTGGATTCCTTCTCAGAATCGAGTTTTTAAATGCATAAAATAAAATACAGAGAATTATGAAGGAAATCCCTTATATTCAGATAAAGCTGTATTTTTCTCTCCATCCAGATTTATAAACCCCCTGAATTCTGTCCATGACCCCTTGGTTAAGACCCTCTGGTTCAAAGCAAGTTCAAAGGGCATTTAAGAATGAAAACAGAAAAAGGCCAACAAGCAAACAAAAATGAATGACCATTTAGGAAAAATGTTAAAATGCATCTTTATGTCTCATGGAGTTTGGCTAATTTGGCATGTTTGCCATATCAGGGGCCATATTTGTTCTTCTATAACTAAAGAGAATGATTCAGCTCCTTCATATGGATAAAAGTGACTCAGATATGCATGAATACTTCTGTGATCCTGTGCCCTCATCAAAGTGGACACTCCTCCAGGGGCACAGATGGCATCCTGTTCATGCCTTCCAATGTTGCACTACAAATTCAAGTCATCTAACACTAGACTCCAGGGCTTTTTTCATCACTCTGAGGCTTCCTCTTGCCAAGAACTTATGGCTAGTTTCTCTGTATTGGAAAAGTATACAGTGGAGGGAGGTGTAAGGAGACAAGAAAGATGGGAAGGGACCAGATTATGAAAGGGCTATTAGGGATATTATGAAGTCAATTAATGCATTGGGTATAGTGATTGGAATCAATGATCTTGAACATCCCTTTTAAGACTAAGATCTATAATTTTGCCAAGTTGTTTTAAAGTCTTTTTAAAAATACACGATCCAAAGGTTGAAAAGGAAAACTACCATATCATGAAATCTAATGACTGTGCTTCTGAGCGACAATGATTTTTAATAATAGTTACATTGTATTAATTGTTGAACTAATAGGCAATATTCTCCCTTTTTCTTCTCCGTCATGAAGATCTTCTCTTATATTCCTATTATAATTGATCACCATGACAGGTTTTTCTAAGTAATGTATCATCAAGCAGGCTTCGTTTTTAGTGTCAAGGACTGAACTTCACTGCTGTGGTAAAATGACCCCCAAATTTGATAAACTTTGCAATGAAACTCACTTGCATCATGCAGCTCGAATTACACCCTTTTATTTTCAATAAGTTCAGAAAGAAAATGAAAATGGTGGGAGAAGTACTTTAGTATAATGGAAATTCACTCTACATTAGTTTTAAATGAATGTTGGACATCATTGAGTAGTTCTTGCATATTCCACGATTTTAGTATTCTGCAACTTTAACAAAGCAAAGTTTTTGATTGAGGGAAGAAATAATAACAACTCATGGTTCTGAGAATTTATTTCCTCTCCCCCCCTTTTATTAGTTCTTATAGGAATGCTTATTAGGCTTGTGCCCAATCTTCATTTTTCTTTGAGGTTTTGTTTGTAAGTATTTTCAAGTCACTATCCTCATCTGGGTTTGTGGCTTGAACTTCCCTGTCACTTTAGAAGGTTTTTATGATCAGATTTTAAAAACTCACTTTCCAGCCTATTTGGACTGGGAATTTGGGACTTTATTTAGAGTTGGACTCTGCTCACCTCTGAGGGTAGAGGTGGGGGAAGTCTGACCTGATCTTCCATCTTTTATGTCCTTCCATTTTCACAGATATCTTTGGGTGTCTAATTTTTTCAACCTGTCATGATCCAGTAAGAGATCTGTTCACTGCCCTGCTGCTCTATATTCTGTTCTCTATGGAGGTAGAGCCATTGTTTCCTCATGACTGCAACTCTTCCACTCCACCCTAGAAGTACAACCCATAACTTAGAAATGGGCAGCAGAGCTGCCAGAAGACCCTCATGTCTGCACCCAGCACTAGTATTGGGATGCCCTGGGGTCTCTTTCTGACCAAGTGTCCAACCCTCTTACTGGGTACTTTTATGCCACCATCACAACCAGATGTTGCCACTACCATTGGAACTGCTTCTGTTACACACTGTATTCGTGACCAATCCCCACCTCAGGATCTGCATACCTCTCTTTTTAAGCTGCATAGCCTCATCTTTTTGAGCTGCCCTATATTATAAATATGACTCACTGTCATTTTAAATGGATTCAATTTGCTGATTATTTGGGATTGAAAGAGAGTTCACCAAAATGAGGATGGGGGATGGAATGGTAAAGGCCCAAAAATAGATTGGATAGAGTTAGGTTATTGAATAATCATAATTAGGGGGCAGCTAGGTGGTACAGTGGATAGAGCACCAGCCCTGAAGTCAGGAGGACCTGAGTTCAAATCTGGTCTCACACACTTAACACTTCCTAGCTGTGTGACCCTGGGCAAGTCACTAACTCCAATTGCCTCAGGAAAAAAAAAACGTAATTATAATCTCAGAACCTCAGAATTGAGAGTGACCCTAGTGGAATTGAGTCTAGTCTAATTTACTCTATAACATAATGAACCAGTGGTCATCTATACTGAGCTTAAACATTTCCAGGGAAGTAGAGGAATCCACCATATTCTAAGCTAACCTCTCTCCATCAAGAACTGGCAGGGTAAGCAGGCATGGCAGGTTTAGATTGCATCTAGATCTGTTCTCTGAGTCAAACAGAATCCCTCCTCCAAGCAATAGTCTTTTGTGACAGCTAGGGGATAGAACATGAGACCTGAAGTCAGGAAGATGAGCTTTAATCCAACCTCAGATACATATTAGCTGCATGACTCTGGATACATCACTTGATTTCTGGGTCCTTTAATTTCCTCAGCCATAAAATGGAGATAACAATAGCACTAAGCTCCCAGATTACTGTGAATATAAAATATGCCAGATAAATGCTAGTTTTATTATTATTATTATTATTATTATTATTATTATTATTGCATTCTGCCCAAACCTTATTTTCTCTAAGCTAAATATCACCATTTCCTTCGATTATTAGCATGAACTTTTTTCCAACATACACTCCAGTTATTTCCCATCCTTCCTGAGATATTGTACTTAGAACTAAACACAGAACTCTAGATGTTCCCTAATGTGGATATCTGGATTTTATGCCTCTTTCAATACAAAAGGAGACCCTCTTGGGTTTTTTGTTGGTTTCCACAACACATTGCTAACTCAGAGAGAGCTTGAGGTCCCAGATCCCAAAACTCCAAGATATTTTTCCAGATGACCTATTTCTAGCTTTGCAATGGTTTGCCTAAATTTACACAGGAATTGTCTAAGATAGGGTTTAATTCCAAATCTCTTAAATTTCTGGTCAATTGATCAGTCTACCCACAAATATTAAGTACTTGCTTTAATATCAGTCACTGCACTAAGGGCTAGGAATACAAAAACAGGCAAAAAAAAAAAAAACCAACAACAACAACAACAACAACAACAACAAACAGTCCCTGCCTCTAAGGAATTTACAATCTAATGTTCTTTCTACTGTGTCTATAAGCAAAGCTTTAAAATAATAAAGTTTGAGCCTGCTTAGGCTAAGGGCTACATAGTTTTTGTGTCTTTGTATTATATACCTCCTATCAGATAATTGTCACTTAATTAATGGTTGTATTAAATACAAGGATAGCCTGGATACAGCCAAACACTTGGCTAATTATTAAAGGGAAGGGGAAAAAGAAACCAAGTCAAGAGCTTCCATTCATTTTTTTTTTCATTTTATCAATAAGTCAACATGCATTGGTTGGGCACTTTCTAAGCGCTATTGTGAAGCATCAGGTATAGGAAGAAATACAAAAACATAGACCCTGAATCAAGAAGCTTCTATGTCAGCGGAGGAGACAAGATGTAAACACCTAAGAAGTACAGGATATCCCCAGAGTGGAGGGAAAGATCTCCTGAAGTAAGTGGGATCTGAACTGAGATTAAGATTTGAGCTGAGTGGCACAATGGATAGAGCACCAAGCCTGGAGTCAGGAAGACTCCTCTCCCCGAGTGTACTGTGTGGTGCCTTAGACTGTGTGACCTTGAGCAAGGCCTGTCTGCCTCAGTTTCCTCATCTGTAAAATGAACTGGAGAAGAAAAGAACAAACCTCTTCAGGTTTACCACATAGCTGCCTGCACATTTCAGTTGATGCTGGGAATTAATTTTTAACAGAGAGGGGCAGCTAGGTGGTGCAATTTGTAGAGCACCAGCCCTGAAGTCAGGAGGACCTGAGTTCAAATCTGGTCTCAGACACTTAACACTTTCTAGCTGTGTGACCCTGGGCAAGTCACTTAACCCCAATTGTCTCAGAAAAAAAAATTAACAGAGAGATGGTATTCAGACCTTATGTTTTCACATGACCAACATGCTGGTATTGAGTGCCCCTTCCCAGAACTGAACCCCTCCTCATAACAAAGATAAACGGCTAAGCAAAAACTACCAATCCCATGACGATAGCCATCTGATAAGAAAGACAGCAATCTGCCTCCAGAGTCCACTGGCTCTTTGCCCATAGAAGGCAGGTACGTTTCATTATCCATTTTCTAGTACCAAGACTGGTTGCTACAATTGATTAATCAGAGTCTGATTTTCTCCTTAGGATTTTTTTTTCATTTTTATTACTATAACATAAATTGAAGTTGTAGTGAATAGAGTGCCAAGCCTGAAGTCAGAAAAACTCATCTTCATGAGTTCAAATCCAACCTCCGACTCTTACTAGCTGTGTGATCCTGGGCAAGCCACTTCACTCTGCCTCAGTTTCCTCTTCTGTAAAATGAACTGGAGAAGGAAATGGCAAACCACTCCAGTGTCTCTGCCAAGAGAACTCCAAATGGGGTCACAAAGAGTCAGACACCCCTGAAAAACGACTTAGCAACAACCTAAATTTCAAATTGTGGCATTGTTCTCTGAGTTTTGTTTAGTTCATGCTGTAGTTCGTACAAATCTTCCCATCTTTATGGCCCAACAACATCCCATTTCTTCTTCATCCACCAGTTTGATCCAGCACCCCCCCACCCAATCAACAGACATCTACCTCATTTCCAATTCTCGTGTGGCAATTAAAAGGAAAGAAAAACGGAATCTATCACAATCTCTCAAGAAAACCTTCCTAGTAGTTAAGCATTTCACCACCGTTTCTCCTCCATGGAAAATTAAGTCATTTGCACGTGACTCCAGAAGGCCTGACACAATTAAAAAGCAACAAACAAGAGGCACACACTTTCCAAGAAGGCAATTATGTTGGTGGGGCACCAAATGTAATTGAAAGACATAAGACATTTCATTCTATATTAAAGCAGAATTTCTTCGAGTGGCTTTCCTGGAGCTCATTAGATATTCCCTGGCTGATTCCCCTAAGTAATTAGATTTTAACAGGATTTTCAACAGATCAGAGCAATCTCGGTGGGTGCCAATAGAAGAGTCCCCCTCTGGCCTTACCAGCGGGACAGCATGGATAACACCCAGACTGGGAGTTAATAGGACAATTACTGGCCTCTTTTAAATGAGTTACATTAATGCACTTAAGCTTAAATGGCCCCGCGTATGATTAAATATTAACATCTGCAAAATATGAAATCGGAATCTGCAATCAAGTGGTGTTGTTTTAATTTCCCCAAAGTCGGATTCCGAGTGTTTACATAGATGCCGCTGGGTGCTGTGACAGCAACTTTTTTAGGGCCTCTGAATCTCTAAGCTCAAGCTTGAGACCCCAAATGGACCCACCGAGCTGCGTTTTAAATGTTTATCGAAAACTAGAAAAGGTTAAAGAGCCCAGAAGTTGAGAGGTTTGGTCTCTGAGACCCAGAGGGAATCAAGAGGGTTAAACTACCCCGCTTAAACACAGACACAAGAAGTGTTTGTCCCGAGTCCCGTTGCTTCCCTGTTGACTTTATAGAGATGCTTTCTCACCCCTTATTATCATTGCAAGGTTATCCAGCCCTGAGGCTCCCAAACATTCCTATGAAACATTAGACAGGGGCCCCCTGGCCAGAGGGGAGGACCCTGACCCAGATAAATCAGTGTTCTGTTCCAGGGAAGGCCTGGCTCTGTCCCTTAATTAGCTTTGTTCATTCACTGCTGATTGTGTAACTTGGATCCTTCCCTGCGACCCTTCAAGAGGCGGCCAGAAGGAAGAGCTGGGGATGTCTCCACCCCCTGATGCAAACTTCTGACCCTGAAGACAGAAGCTGAAAAGATTAGGGATCTCCTCACATGGCTCCCTAGGGATGTGAGGGACAGCAAATGCTTTGTAAATATTCGAGATCTGTAAAAAAAGACAAACAATTATTATTTGAGACATAGAATGACTCCCCAAAATGGGGAGATTTTCTTCATTAGCAATGGGACAGACAAATGATTTATTTTCTCTGAGCCTCAACTCCCTCGTACATCGAATGGGAACAAGGACATCTGCAGTCCTCTCTCCTCACCTTCCCGAGATGCTTTGAGATTCTACGGAGATCATTTAAAGAGTCAAAGTATGCAATGAATGGAGCCATTCCTATAAAAGCACTATAAATGGCGCCATGAATAGAGTGCATTCAGCTTGGAGTCGAAAAGCCCTGAGCTCAAATTTAGCCTCGGAAGATTGATAATTATATGACCTTTGGCATACCCTCAGTTTCCTCATCTGAAAAATGGGGATGATAAAAGCACCTCCTTCCCAGCATTGTTGTAAGGATCAAATAAGATCATATCTGGAAAGTACTTAGCATAATGCCTAACAACAGCTAGCGCTGTATAAATGCTAGATGTCATTATTGTTCCTATTAGCTATTAGGTCCCAATTAGTGTAAATAATGAATCCTGTGCGCTGGCTGCATTATTTGAAGTCACATTACATATTTCTGTTAGGCTGGAGCCAATTACTATATTTGACATATAGTTAAAATGTCAAATAGTAGATTTGAAGACTGTGTTCTCACTAATGGGGACCCAGCACATAGGTATCCATTTTTCTTGTCGTTGTCGTGATTCTCTTTGGCAATAACTTGTTCCTGACTATCACATGCATGCTGTGCCCCCGATCCACAGATCACCAAAGGATCTCTGCTAGCTGGCGTGGAAAGTCGTCATCCAGAGAAGTCGGCCAAGGTGGGAGGCAGGAACTGCTCATCCACGACCTTTCCCCAAAGTCCCACAGATTGAACCAAGGTCACTCTAATTTATCAGACATTGAGGAACTCACTTGTGCTGGGCACAGACTATAGGCTATGATCTTGCCCTGAAAAGGATCAACAGTTGTGTATCAGAAAATACACAACTGAAAAACAACTGGAAATACTTGGAAGCTGAATGGCCCAAGCAAGGGGTGTAGATGGTCCCTTCCTGCTCTGAAATTCTCAGTCTATGACTATTAGGAGGCTCTGGATGGATTCAGGTGCCAGCGTCTCTGCTCTGTACCCTACATGCTTCTGGGCATCAGGATGTTGCCTTCCTTTGCTTCTGTTTTCCCAGCAAATCCTTTCCTATTTATGGTGATTCTCTGTGAGAAAATAATCAAAGCCTTTATCTCCTTAAAGATGCTTCTATTTAAGGGCCTCCTCTAATCCAAAGAATCTCCATGTCTTTCATGGCTTTTTCATATTTTCAAGATAGAAATCTAACCATGTCTCTCCTCCACCTCCTGTAGCATAAATGGGCACTAGTTCCAACCTCAGAGGACTTCAGTTGGAATCTCAGTAGCTGTATGACTCGGACAAGTCATTTCTCTCTGGGCCTTGGTGTCTTTGCCTATAAAAATGAGGGCAGTATTTTAGATGATTTTTAAGATCCATCCTTTAAGATCCAAAATCCTAGGATTCTATGACCCCTGGGAGACTTCTTTTCTTTTTCTAGGCTAACTTTCAGACTCATTTTAGCCTGATTTTACTTGGATAAAATCTAGATATGGAGCACAGTGATTGCCCTGGATGTGGTGGGACCCCTAGACCTTTAAGGCTTATCACCTTAAAGATGGCCTCAACCTTCCTAGGTTTAGACTTCATTGCATTTATTATACAATTTCCCAACTGATGATGTAAAGCAGTGGTTTCTAAATTTTTTAAATTATGTGGCCCTATCCGTAAAATACTTTGGAGCACATATTCTTTATCCCCTAATTTATTTAATTATTGATAAATTAAATTCAGGTACTATTACATTAGTAATTTTATAACATTAAATTTACACAAGAGATTCTAAAGGATGAAACAAAGATGAAATATTATTTTATTCAAGAGTATTAGGGATCCACTAAGAGTTTATTGAATGGGAGAAATGTCATGTTGTCAGACCTGTGCTTTAGGGAAGACCACTTTGGCAGGTGGGTGTCAACTGGATTGGAATGGGAGAGAGAGACCTGAGAGAGGGACTGTTGAAATAATCTAGAGGAGAGACACTGAGAATGTCAACTAGAGGGTGTCTATGTTATGGCAGAGAATTTAAAAGGAGAGATGTGGAGGTAGAATGGCCGAGACGTGAAGTCTTTAATGGCCTTATGGTGTGAGGGAGCGGAAGGATACAAAGACAGATTAGGTATGATAAAGATTTTGACAACTAGTGCCTCTCAGTGATTCTACTTCTCTAATTTGAACCCTGGAAGGGTGTCAGCCCAGCTCTTGATAGCAACCTAGCCATAGGATCAGAGAAGCTTGGATTTAAAGTTTAAAGG
>NC_133620.1:12857216-12914716 GCF_048593235.1 Sminthopsis crassicaudata | reverse complement strand
CATTTCTACTGATAAAATCCTATCTCTGGTATTTTGTATTCAACAATGCTAAGGATTTGGGAGTAGAGAATTTGCTTTTCTGCGTCCTCAGTAACTGTGGCTGCAGCACTCAGGGAAGCATTTAGTAGGTCCTATCTCTACGGGCAAAAGCCCCAGCTCTGAGTCTGAAGATCTAAGTTCAAATCTCTCCTCTGACACTCCTTTTATAACTTTGGGCAAATCACAGCTTCCCTGGGTTCCCAATTTCCTCTTCTGTAAAATGAGGGTGTGGTACTAGATGTTTTTTGCTTCCCCTCCAGCTCTTCATTTAGAATCCTATGGATCTACTTGTCTGGAATTAGTAAGATTTAGGTCCTTGTTCATAAAGGAGCTGTTGTTATGAAATTTGCAACAACAACAAGAAAGAAAGGGGAGAGGGAGAGAGAGAGAAGGAAAGAAGGAAGGAAGGAAGGAGGAAAAGGAAGGAAGGAAGGAAGGAGGAAAAGGAAGGAAGGAAGGAAGGAAGGAAGGAAGGAAGGAAGGAAGGAAGGAAGGAAGGAAGGAAGGAAGGAAGGAAGGAAGGAAGGAAGGAAGGAAGGAAGGAAGGAAGGAAGGAAGGAAGGAAGGAAGGAAGGAAGGAAGGAAAGAAGGAAGGAAGGAAGGAGGAAAAGGAAGGAGAAAGGAAAAGGAAGGAAGGAAGAAAGGAAGGAAGGAAGGAAGGAAGGAAGGAAGGAAGGAAGGAAGGAAGGAAGGAAGGAAGGAAGGAAGGAAGGAAGGAAGGAAGGGAGGGAGGGAGGGATAAAGAGAGGGAGGGAAGGAGGAATAAAAACAAACTAATAGAAATTGTGAGCCCAAGTTTATTGGCAAGACCTTCAACAACAGGACAGAGTTTTATGGAGAAATCATGTGTGTTCATAGAACAGACAAGTTGTAGGCCAACAGAAAGCTCCCCTCTCCCTAGTTGCTCGGAGCCTGGACACTGTCTGGTTACAAAATAGCCCCAGGGACTGGCACTGTTTCTTGCCTCCAAGTGAGTTAGTGAGACTCCTGGATTAGCATGCCAACATTTAAGACTCCTTCCTTCTTTCTTGTTGTTTTGGATCTTCCATTCTCAAAGGGAACCTATGATATCTGGAGGATGATGTCATGGCTTGTAAGTGAATGGGTTCTGAGGGAGGCAGAGCTGTACATCACCCTCCCTCTTTCCTCCAAGACATCAGAGTCAAGTGGCAAGACATAGATCAGGACTGGCCATGGCTGCAGTGGGAGACCATGGCCTTCCCTTCCCTCATCAGACTCTAAGCAAAAGCTGTGCAGATGCTGCCTCAGACAGTGGTCCAGAAGCAGACATTTCAAGTAAGGAGGGTTCTGGGTACCATAATCCAAGAACCAGGTAGACAGTGGGAGAGAACTGAAGGCAGAATGCCGGGTGTAGACTCCTAGGATATAGGGCTTGGTTTTCAGGAGTGCAGAACTGTAGTTTTCACAAGCCCTTAGCATCTATTAGCTCAGGTCTAGAACAGATAGATCTGCAGGTCTCAGAAGAGCTCAACCCTCTACCTGGCTGCTAACTACGCTTACGACATCTCGGGGGAAACAGGAAAAATGGCTCCTTGTGTAGTCTGACGATAACGCTAATGTTTACCCATGTAAGCATATGTTCATAACGAACGTGTTAATTACCGACTATTTTGCGTACGCCTCTGTTTTATTCCTTTCTTGTTCGCGGTTATTTGGCTTTGTGCTCATCTCTTTCGAGTACTGGAGCCAGATTAGTCGGCTAACTATGCACAGTTTTGCCCTTTGTTTATTTGCACATATGTTGCTGTTTTGCATTTTGTGTTACTTTGTAGACACACTGATGTTACTGCTTTGCTTTCACTAGCTGTTAGGAATATTTACTTGTACTCCTTAGAGATGCCAGAAATGCTGAGACAAGTGTATCCTGTATGTCCTTAACATAATTTCGACTTAAGATAATTTAGTTCCTGAAGTAACTGTTGCACTATCTATGTCTGTTGTATTTCTGCTGTAATTGTCCTGTGAATGGCACCTAAAGTGATTACCAAGGCTGGGGTCTAATTGGATACTATGATGTACAATTCTGTAATGTTGGCACCTGATTTTGCAAGGAACTGAAAAATGGCTGACCCTGAGGAGAAATGAAATCCTGGTAATTCCTTAACTATCTCCAGAGCATTTGCACAAGCCTGGGTGGGAGAGGAGGGAGTAGATATAAGATTCCCTCATCAGGAGTTTCCGAACTCAGTGATCGACATTGAAATTCAAGGGAGATGTTGCTTTCAGGTTAACAAACTGACACAAAGATGATGAATCTGGACACTGGACAAGAGGAGCAGAAAAGCAGCCAGAATTGAAGCTATCTCAGGTAAATGAGACAGCTAGGTAGCACAGTGAGCACCAGGCCTGCAGTCAGGAGGACCTGAGTTCAAATCTGATAGATACTTCCTAACTATGTAGCCTTAGGTAAGTCGTTTAACTGTTTGCCTCAGTTTCCTCTTCAGTAAAAAATAAGATGGACAGGATGATTTTAGAAAAGTCTGGGGAGACTTACATGAACTGATGCTAAGTAAAGTGAGCAGAACTACATGGCAACAACAAAATTATAAGATGATCAATTCTGATAGATGAGGATCCTTTCAACAATGAGATGACTGATACCAGTTCCAATGATCTTGTGATGAAGAGAGCCATCTGCACCCAGAGAGAGGACCATGGAAACTGAGTGTGGACCACAACATGGCATTTTCACTCTTTCTATTGTTGTTTGCTTGCATTATATTTTCTTTCTAAGTTTCTTTCCCTTTTTGATCTGATTTTTCTTGTGCAATAACTATATAACTAGGTACACATATATTGGATTTAACATATTTAACATGTATTGGATGACCTGCCATCTAAGGGAAGGAGAGGAAAATTTTTATAACAAAGTTTTACAAGGGTCAATTTTGAAAAATTATCTATGCACATGCTTTGTAAATAAAAAACTTTAATTTAAAAAAAAAATAAGCTGGAGAAGAAAATGGCAAACCACTCCAGAAAAAAAAAAAAAAAAAAAACTTCATATGGGGTCACAGAAAGTCAGAAATAATAACAACAGCTAACTGAGATCTGGGTCTTGGGCAAAAAAACAAGTCTAGTATGTCAACATTACCCCTACCGCTACCTGTATAAATTCATTTGAATCATTATATTCTGCTTTCCTAATTTGCTTCACTCTCTCCCACCAAAAAGAGTGTATATAAAAACATCCAAGATTTTTTAAATTTATAGTTATGTTATTCATTTTAATTCCCCAGTGTTATTAAGTGATTAATTTTAATTGCCTTGGTATAAGAAAAAACAAGTGATCTGTGAACCAAGAACTTATATATATATATATGTATATATATATATATATATATATATATATATATATATATATATATCATATATGTGTGCATGTATGTAGACATACAGAGGGAAGTATATTAAGAAACAGAGAGAAAGTATTATATATAAAAAGATAGAAATATAGAGTTAAGTATGTGTATGCACATGTGTGCATGTGTGTATACATATATACACACATGTGTGTATATGTAGACATATACAGAGAGAAGTATATTAAGAGACAGAGAGACAATATTTTATATAAAAATGTAGAAGTTAAGTATTTTGTACAAGCCTCCAGGACTGTATCCTAGCTGGAAACCTGAGCAAAAGGATATAAAATCTTATGGATTATTATGCTTTAAGCAAAATTATAATTAAATCTAAGAATTTTTACTTTCTTTAGGTGAAAAATGCTTGATTGTCCTTGAAGTCTGGAGGTCAAGCTATACTCTGTTCAGGCTATGGACTTTTCCCACTGTTTACCCACCGTTGCATGCTCAGAGAAATCTGCCTGAAGGGATGATGGAGGCAGTAGCAGAAAAGTAGTTTCTCATCTGTGGGCAAAAAAAAAAAAGAGTGACTGGCAAAGTTCAGCAATTCCTCCAGCAGAGCCATCCCAGAAGGAGCAGATAGTCCACTTTACATAGCCAACATTTACCAATACCTTGATCTGAGCACATTTTGTCCTCCTTAGTCACCACACATAAATTATCAGTAAGAGCAGGGTCTTGGTTTCTCTACATCTCTCACTCAGTTGCATGACCATAAAGAATCAGTTTTGCCCAGTTCCTGTCTCATATTTTCATGGTGGATAAATATGAGCACAAACCAGTCTCATAAAGATTTTATAGAGATGAGAAAGCTGCCCAGGGGGTGAGAAGTAGTTGATATCTTCTCAGATACCTTTTTTTTTCATAGAGACAGCATAATTTAATGGAGATTGCAGTGGAACTGAAGACCTGGGCCTAAATCCCAGGTCTAACCTTTACTATTTGGGGGGCTTCAGGCAAGTTATTGTCACCCCTTGGGGCCTCAATGCCCTCCTCTGTAAAATGAAAGGGTTAGTTTTTAGATGACAAAAGTCTTTTCCAATTCTAAAATTATGGTACTGTGATCCTATGAAACTCACTGCTTCATGCCTCTGGGCCCTAATCCATCGGCCAGTTGCTAATAAAGGGGGAACAAAGAATAAGAGTATTGGCTCACATTTCTATAATAAATTTAGTGATTTACAAAATAATTTCCTTGCTGCTACATTGTAAGAGAGTGCTACAGATAATTTTATCCCCATTTTACAGAAAAGAAAACTGAGGCTCAAGGAAATTAGGGGATGTTTTTCATGGACATAAAGCTACTGAGTAGGTGGGATTTGAATGCAGTAGGTCCAGAGAGGTTGTTTTTTTTTTCTATAAACAGACAGTATTTAAGTGTCAGAGGCAGGATTTGAACTTGACTCCACATCCACAAGTTAAATTACTGTCCCCATAGACGCAAAATAATAACTTAGAGAGGCATGAGGCTTCAGAACTCTGACTTTAAAGCAAGCAAATAAATCTAGAGGAGGGACCTGGGATTTAGGCAAGGTGGGGGGAGGGTCCAAGGACCAAACTGGTAGTTTGATGGCCCCATGTCCAGCTTAGAAGTCAGAGCTGCACACACCTACACACCCAGTCTTCTGTCCTTCTACCTCCCCACTGCTAGGGCAGTCACCTGTTGCAGCAGAAACACTGGGAGTGGAGGGAGGGGTGTGGAAGAGGAGGAGGGGACGAGGGGATCTGTTTTCTAAGAGCCATCACAAAGTTTGTTTCCATGAGCCCAGGGGCTCAGAGAGTGAGATTTCTGTGCTGCCCAAAGGGGGAAAAGAAAGCTTCAGGGAAGTAAGCTCTATAAATCATGTTAATATTTTGAAAGAACCAAGACTTCCAGTATTGAGAGGTTAACTCCTGGGGCTCATTCCTGGATACTCTGTACTCCAGTCAAACTCAATTACCTTCTTTCCTTCCTTGCCTTTACTTATCCTATTCTCTGTGCCTAGAATGCATAATATTGTTGGGAAAGTATCAGTTATGAGTTAAAAGGTCTGAGTTCAAATTCAAACTTCTATTTGTTACCTGTGTGACCTTAGGCAAGTCACTTCCCTCTGGGTCTCAGTTTCCTCATCTGAAAAATGAGACTGGGGGATCATTAAAGTACCTTTCATTCTAAGTTAATAATTCTTGTATCTACTCCCCCATCACTATCACTCTCCTCAACATAGGTAGGAGGCGCAATGGCTAGAACTCTGGACTGTAAGATTTAAATTCAAGTACATCCTCAAACACTCACTAGCTGAGTGATGCTGGGCAAGTTGTTTAACATCTGACTCAGTTTCCTCATCTGTATATTGAGGATAATAATTGCTTTCACTTCCCAGAGTTTTGAGGATCAAATGGACTTTTTTATTATTTTATTTTTCATTTATAGAATAAAACAAGCATTTCCATAACATAACATAATAAAAAATTGCACATCAAAATGCAAATCTCGGGGGCAGCTAGGTGGCGCAGTGGATAGAGCACCAGCCTTGAATTCAGGAGGACCCAAGTTCAAATCTGGTCTCAGACACTTAATACTTCCTAGCTGTGTGACCCTGGGCAAGTCACTTAACCCCAGCCTCAGAAAAAGCAAAACAGAAAAAAAAAAAATGCAAATCTCTTATGTACAAGATAATATTTGTAAAATGCCTTGCAAATCTATCTAAATGCCAATTATTATTATTGTCTTAAGCTTGACTTGAACCCAGTTCTCCCTCATTACCCGACTAGGGTCTTAGCCACTACACCGTACTACTTCATCTATTAAAGACCAGGCTAACTGCTACCTCCTTCAAGGAGTTTTCCCTGATCTCTTCCCTCCATCCTCACAGAGCACTTAGTATGGCAAAGTTCTCCCTTATTTAAATGATGTGATATTGTTTGGTTTGCTGATTTGCATGGGCATCATAGGGCTACTAGACTGTGATCTGATTTAGGGAAGGGATGCGTGCTACTTTGCACACAGTAGGAGCTTTACAAATAGATCTTGCTAGGATTTGATCTTGGAGTCACTCATTTGGTCCTAAGTACCTCATTTTAGGAAGCATATGTACAAGCTAGAAAGGGGATGCTCATGGTCATCACAGGCTCAGACTTAAAGCTTTCAGGGAACTTCAGGAGTCTCAAGTGCAGCCCCCTGCTCTTCCGGAAGAAGAAAGGTTTAAGGCAATGGGGATGTTTATCTTGGAGAAGAAAAGACTCAGAATGGAGAGCAGGAAAGACAGCCACATTCAACTATTTTTTTTTGGGGGGGGGGTCTTCATGGGAAAGAGAATTAGCCATGGCCCCAAATAAATAATTGGGAACCCACCAAGTTGAAGAGGAAATTGCCTCCAAATAGGACTCCTGATTCTTGTCTGCACTCGGGCAGGCCCGGAAGTGAGGAGTCAAATGAGG
Organism: Sminthopsis crassicaudata; assembly: GCF_048593235.1. Lineage (NCBI taxonomy): Eukaryota > Metazoa > Chordata > Mammalia > Dasyuromorphia > Dasyuridae > Sminthopsis > Sminthopsis crassicaudata. Next base: position 12,907,871 of record NC_133620.1, on the reverse strand, counting down.
ATGATGAAATAACCATCTGGCAACACATTTTGTCAGCTCATGCTTGCTTACATGCATACCAGGGGACAATTGATGGTCAGCACCAAAGTGTCAAAAGGGAGCACCTGCCAGGAAGTTGTATGTTTTCACCCTGAGGTTAAAAATCGAGTGTGAACCCAGAGGAATGCTTGTATCAACAGGTTCAGATGCATATTCTCCTTTCCCCTAATCCTGTTACAAAATGGCCCTCCCCTCCCCTCCCCCTCCAGCAGTTCCTCTCTTCCCCAAGCCTGGGCAAAGCAGATTTCAGCTTGAACTCGGTGATGTGATAATGAGCTATTCATTGCACACAGTTTGCAGGTTGACTTAACTCAGAGGATCCCAGGAGAAAGGGGAAGAGAACTTTCATTTATTAAGCACCTATTGTGTGCCTGACACTCTGCTAAGTACTTTTACAAACACTGAATTAAGGGAGCTCTCACTATTTGCAGATTAAAACATATCTGTGGTTTAAAGAAAAATGACTGAGGGTCTGAGATGAGATGACTTGTCCAGGACCATGTAGATAATAAGTGTCAGAAGCGGGATTAGAATTCAGATCTTGGTTCCATGTCCAACTTTGCATCCCTATAATAATAAAATCGCTCTTCTGGTCCCCAAAATAAAACAAAGCAGAAAAACGTCCAAGATTTTCACATCTATTTGCTGATTTCTTTCTCCCTCCCCCATTTATTCCTTCTGGATGTCTCCATCAGAGAACTAGCAAATATGTTCATCGTGGGGAAAGTGCTGCCAGCTGACACATGTCCAGCTTAGTTCAGGCTGGTCTGGCTGAAGGACACAAAAATAAACCAGAGAGGGCTGAGATTTCTTCCTCTATATTTAAAGAAAGTAGTTATAAAAGGTTAACATTGGGCTCTGACTCTGTCACCAAGTCAGGAAGGCAATTCTAGTGGTGCTATCCATTAGTGCTCAATTCTATTTTCTTCTAACTGCCTGGAGCTGAAGGCCAGAAGATGCCTCCTCCTTGTTCCGGCAGTTAGGGGCAGAGGACCTCTTGTTGATACTCTGCCCCACCCCAAATTCCAGGCAACCTTTGGGATCACCTACCCGCCAGCTCCCCCCTTGCTCAGCCCCTCCAGCATAGAGCACTCCCATGGGCAGGTGGCTCCCAGCTCAAAGTGGAGAGGGTGAGCCAGGCCGTTACATGAGCTTCTTGCAGCTCAGGCATTCTGGGCGTGACATTTAACTGAGACCCCAGAGTGGAGCTGGCCTGGATCCCAGCCAGAATGTAAGGAAGGAGAGCATCAGCGTCAGGATGATGACACAGGGGAAACAATCGTGACCCTGGCATCGGGAGCCAGAAAGTAACCCAAAGCCTTGTGCATGCCAGCCCTCTGCCTTCCACATGGCAGCAAAATCCCCCTGTGCTCTTAACGCTTTCTTCTTCAGGCTTTCCGGGAGCTCAAGGGTACATGTGAACCCCAAAGCATTAAAGCAAATTTGGGGTACAAGTTTTTTATCTATCATAGATAGAGACAGACAGGCAGACAGAGACAGACACACACAGATAGTTTAGGGAAAGATATAGAGAAGGAAGAGAGAACTATAAATAGAGATATAGATTAACTATGGATAAATACATATAAATAAGTATGCTTATACATTGATATGAAATGACATGTGTATTTATATACCATCTTTTTAATTAATTACATTGATACTTTAGACTCCCTTTGTGAAAACATCCTCTACCAATTCAGTGTAGACAAGCATTTATTAATCACTTCCTATGTCGGGCAGTATCCTAAGTGCTCCAACAACACAAGCCTGCCCTCCAGGTACTTAAAATCTAATCGATAGATAGATATAGATATAGATAGCTAGACAGGTAGATAGATGATAGATACATACACAGGAAGAATGATAGATAGGTAGATAGACAGGTAGATAGATAATAGATACATACACAGATAGAATGATAGGTAGCTAGTTGGAGATATAGATAGATTTTATATATATATATATATATACACACATATATATAGGGGATGATAGATAGATAGATAAAGATAGATAATTAGATAGGCATAGATATAGATGGATATATAGATATATGTGTGCACATATGTATATGTGTATATATGTATGTGTGTGTGACTACATCAGGTGGAAATTTCTAGTAGCTAGGAGAACTAGGAGAAGCCTCCTGCAGAAGCAGCCACAGATTGGTTGAATGACGTCTTGGAGGAAGCCAGGAAAGACAGAAGGCAGATATGAATGAGAACCAGCCATTGCAAATGCATGGAGTTAAGAGATGGGGTGTCATGTATGAGAAACAGCTCAGAAGTTAAGATTGATGATCATATATTACAGAAAGAGAAGGTTTGTTATTCAGTCATTTCACTCACTTCCAATTCTTCATGACCCCATTTGAGTTTTCTTGGCAGAGGTACTAGAATGGTTTACCATTTTCTTCTCTAGCTCATTTTACAGGTGAGGAAACTGAGACAGACATGGTTAAGTGATTTGCACAGGGCACATACATTTGAACTCACGAAGGTGAGTCTTTCTGACTCCACACCTGGCGCTCTATGCACCACGTAACCATTTAGTTGCCCAAAGGGAAGACAGAAAGATGGAGAGCTTTGAACCCCAGCAAGAGAATGGTTTAATTTGGTTCTAAAGAGAGTCACTGGAGTTTATTGAGTAGGGGATGGAGTGAGACCGATGCCTCAGTTTTTCATCTGTAAAATGAGATGGAGATGGAAATGGCAAACCATGCCAGTATCTTTGCATACAGGGTCAGAAAGAGTTGGGCACAGCTGAATGATTGGATAATAATGAAGATGAAACAAGTACTGAAGGTGAAAATAACAAAGTAAAGGGGAGGTAGAAAACCCCAAAATGTACATACTTCTGGGTAAGGCAGTGCAAATGGTCCAAAGTCTAGTCAGAAACCAGGAAATTCATAGGAATGCTACCTCACAATAATAATAGTCAAGAGCTACCAACCTCTTGGAAGTTTTCAAAATAGATGAACAAATGGAGAGAAAAACAACTTCTGAGTTGAGTCCCAAGATCTGGTCCTGGATCTACTGCAATCTAACTGGTTGATCTTGAATAAATCACTTTTAGTGGGACTCAGCTTTCTCATCTGTAAAATGAAATTTGGACAATAATATGGCTAAAGTTCATCTTTTCTCATTTTAAAATTATCTTACTTTTGCAATAAATATGGAGATGGAAATCACAAATAAGCAAGGCATTCACAAAGCATAGTGGTCTTGCCTTTCCTTTTTTTTCTCATTTCCAGTATCTTCTCTGACTCAGCCACTTATTGAGAATCCTTTCAGAATCAGCTGCTCCAAGCAACAGCAGCCTGTTCTGGCTCCCAGTCCACTAGCAGAGCTCTGCTGATGGAGATGTGCTAGGGCCCATGAACTCTGGGCACTGGTCCCTAACATTTCTCAGCTCTCAGGCATCGTACATGACTCATATTCTCCCACTCAGCAAACATTCCCCACCTCCAAGGAGTGACCTACTAGAGTCCAGATTTACCATGAGGAGAAATTATTCCTTAAATATATCAACAGAACATTTCCCTTTCAGCACGCACTCTCCTTATGACCAGCAACTGAGGAGAGATGCTATACTACCGAATTATATTTCTTTTAAATCTTGCTTCAAATAATATTTTCCTTTTTCCAATAATGTCTCACACTCATTTAGCACTTTAAGACTTACAAAGAATTTGAAATATACAATCACAGTTGAATCTCCCAATGCCTTCTCTCTTTATCTGATACACACTTTATTTAAACAGAATTATTTGCCTTGTGTGTCCCTCAATAGCCTGGAAGCTTCTTGAGAGTAGGGACTGTTTCTAGACTTTTTTTGGATCCCCAGAACTTACCTCTGTGCCTGGCATACAAAGTAGATCCGCCTTAGTTGACTGACTGCTATTAGTACTCCCATTTTTCAGATGAATAAAGAAAGACACTGAGAGATTAAATAAAGTTCCCACAGTAAATAAGAAAACTGAGACGAGATTCAAAGTCAGACCTACCTGACCACGAGCCCACCATAAACAACACCAGGTTAGCCTTCAATGGTAATATAGTAAAGTGATTCATTGGAGTTTAATGAATATACTGTTATTTTAATCCTTATAATTAAAAAAGAAAAGCATAATTGGCAAGCCTTTGTACATTAATTTCCCATTAGTCTGGGAACAGTCTAATTATTGGTCCTTTCAAATGCTAACTGGATACCTCACAGCTAATCAAATTGCGTGTAGAGTACCTTAGAGACACTAAGCAGCCTCTTGGGGGATACTCCAAAGAGTAAACACATTTGTAACTATAGAAACAACCCAGTATCTTTTACATAATATTGACTCTCCATAGCTGAATGTACAGATGAATCAACAGGTGCCCATGTCAAGAGTTTTCCATAGACGCCCTCAAGGAGAAGCTCTCCACCATCTCAATGCAGTGTTATGGGGAGAGGATTGCTTTGGGAGACAATCAGGGTTAAGTGACTAGACCGAAGTCGAAGAGCTAGTATCCACAACTGGATTTGAACTCAAGTCCTCCTGACTCCAAGGTGGGTGCTCTTTGCGCTAGGCCATCACTTAGCTGCCTTCTCCATATAGTCTTAATGGGTAGGTTCATGTCTTTCATAAGAAAAAGGAATCAAAATCAGAAAAGTCTCATTTTTTTTAGTCTTATTAAGTTACCCGGACTTACTCTTGTTCTTACCTTCTTCACCAAAGGCTTTGAAAGTTATGACACATAATTTTAAAAGAGAGTAATCATAAAGATATCAAATTACAGGGATATGATTTATATAGGGCTTTAAAGTTTGCAAAACACTTCATTATTGTTATCTCATTCGATCCTCACAATAACCAAAGAGGGAAATGCTAATGGTGTCCTTGTTTTACTGTAGAATTAAGGCAAACAAAGCAGAAATTGACTGGACCAAGGTCACATATGTAGGAAATGTCTGAGGCAGATTTTTAACTGGACTCCAAGCCCAGTTCTCTATCCACTGTGGAGCCATCTAACTGCCTATATACTATATAAAATATTACTATAAAATATCGAGACTACACTATAAAAAGGGTCCTTCTTTAGGCTTTTGAAATTCAGCCACTTTGCCCTTTCAGAGTTAGTAGGGAAGTAACCAGTGAGAGTAATTTGTCAGGCTTCCCCCAGAAGATGGAGTTCCGTTCTAGGCACCCCAATTGGAAAAGGGCATTGACAAGCAAGAAAGAGCCTAGAGGAAGAGTCAGTAGGATGGAAAAGGATTCAGTTTCCATTGAAAGAAGTGGGGATGTTGACCCTTAGGAAAGAGAAGACTCAAGGGATGGGTTGGGGCCCTGGTAGCTGAGTTCAAGTATGTGGTTGGAGGGGAGAACCATGAGCAAAAGGTGGAAGCTGCTAAGAAGCAAATTGAGGATTAATGGAAGAAAAACTTTCCAATAATGAGGGCTGTGCAAAAGCTAGAATGGGTTACCTTGAGAAGCTGTGGTGACTTCCCTCAGAGGTCTTTAAACAAAGGCTGGATAACTACTTGGGTTTGAAATAACGGGGTCTGCTTCATATAGGCGATTGATGAGATGGCCATTGATGATCCTGCTCTCAAGTTATTCTATCAGAGAAGGGGGTAGGCAGAAAAGAAATAGGAAGGAGACTTCAGATTTCATTGGTACAAAAAGGAAACTCCCATGTGAGGGAATTGCCCTACCAATGAAAGTTAGCACCTCTTAATAACCTAATAGTCTTAGAGAGTTCCCTAAAGTGAGAGAGGAAGCTAGTAAAAATGTTTCACAAATAAATAATTTTTATGTTTACATATGTTGTATTTAACATATACTTTAACATATTTAACATGTACGGGACTACCTGCCATCTAGGGGAGGGGTGGAGAGAAGGAGGGGAAAAGTTGGAACAGAAGTTTTTGCAAGGGTCAATGTTGAAAAATTACCCATGCATATGTTTTGTCAATAAAAAGCTATAATAATAAAATTTTAAAAACAAATAAATAATTTTTATTTTTTTAATAATTTTTAAATGATAATATTCAAACAAACATCAACCTAAAGATGACAAGGAGTGAAAGTATTTTTAAATTTTAATATATCCTTTAAAATATGCAAGTATATATATATATATATATATATATATATATATATATATATATATACATATTCAGATGGGGGAGTCTATTTTGTTTAACCACTTTCTTCATTGGGACAGCTAGTTGGCACAGTGGCTAGAAAGAGTACCAAAGCTGCAGTTCATCTTCCTGGGTTCAAATCTGGCTTCAGATACTTACTAGCTATATGATTCTGGGCAAGTCACCCCTCCAATTTGCCTCAGTTTCCTCGTCTCTAAAATGAACTAGAGGGGGGAAAATGGCAAACCATGCTAGTATCTTTGCCAAGAAAACCCCAAATGAGGTCACAAAGAGTTGGACATCACTGAACAACCACTTTCTTGATTAAAAGGAAGAATTTAGTTGTGGAGATGGGAGGAGGAACATAATAAGCCTGTATCCAGAGATGTCACTGATCAAAAACCAAAAGATAATAATAAAGCTTTTTTTTTTTAGAAATAATATTGTATTATAATCTATTTTTAAAATACCTTATTTTAAAATGAAATTCTATACCAAAAAAGGTAACATGTTAAGTGAAAAATTCTATAATATATTTACTATTTTTCATATACATTAAAATGGGTATTCGTGGAAGGAAGGGACTGTTTTGTTGTTGTTTTTTGTTTTTGCCTTTCTTTATATCTTCAGGACATAGCATGTTCCTAGTATAGTCAATGCTTAAAAAACACATTCATTTGTGAGCTTCTTGAAAACTTTTGCCTCTTTTCATATCCCTCTCCCTGGCAGAGAGTGGGTGCTTCATTAACTGATTGACTAACTATTCCATTTCTCTTGTCCAGACTTTTAAATGTCCCCCAAAGTCCTGCCTTCTCACTTCTGACCTTTAGATTATCAAGTTTCTTTCAAAACTCATCACCTCCGACATGAGATCTTTACAGACTCCCCCAAGTACTAATGTCTCCTCTTATCAAATTACCTTGGAGTTTTTATTCATTATGTGCATATACATATGCCTATATATATATGTGTGTGTGTGTATGTATATATACATATATATACACATTACATGTATGCATATATACATTTATATGTGTATATATATAAACATACATAAACATATATATATCATCTCCCACACCCCGACAATAGATACACCCTCATGAGAACAGAAGCTCTGGAAGACCAAGGCTGATTATTATTTATCTTTGAATCCCCAGGATCATGTCTGGGGAGTCACTTAATAAATCTGTTGATTGTTTAAAAGGTTTATTCTTCCCTAAAATGCAGTACTATATAGGTTCTTACAAAGCTCTGTGCTTTAGTCTGGAGAAATCAGGGTCCAAAGCCTATCTTTAACATTTACCAGCTGAGTGACCTTGCTCAAGTTTGACCTCTCTGCACCTCAGTTGCCTCATCTATAAAATGGGGGTCCTGATACTTACTTGTTCTACCCACCACAAAGCTTTGTAAGGCTGAGGGAGATTCTTTGTAAACAATAAAAATAAAAACAAAAAATTGAGATTTCTCATCTGCCCCTGAAAAAAATACTATGTGGAACTTACAGTTAGTTACAAGCTCGGTCTAAAAGGTGGATAGATGAGTTGAGTGTTTTCCTTCCTTGCAGTAATTATCTGGATTCCAGAAGCACCTTGGTCCATTTACTCACCTTGTTTAATGGAGGCCAACCCATCACAGAATAGCTCCACCATAAATTGGCCCCTGGACTGGCTCTATTGAAGGGCACCTCCTCCATCAGACCCAGTAATGGAGTGGGCAGTCTTCTACCATATGTCACCATGTCTATTCATTAAAGAAATGCAGATGGCTCATACCTACATTTCTTTGCTTTCTGATTTTATTTAGGGTCTTACAAATAAGTGAACTGAATTTTTGGCTCTAGCTCTAAATAGAGAAGAAAAAAAATTCAAGATTTCCTTCCTGACCTTCCTGACCTATCAGCTTCTAAGCTGATATAAAGTTACATCTTCAAGTTTGCCAACTAACTCATAGACATATTTAATGTGATCGTTATTTAAATGGTGGTGGCCATGATTTGCTTCTGTATTGTAAATGGAGAAACTGAGGTAGGAAGAATTTTAGAACTATCTAATGCACCTGTATCTCCATAACCACTTGGTTGAACAACATTTATTTATTTTGTGCTGAGCACCAGTCTAGGCACTGAGGATATGAAGACAAAACCAAAATAAACCCTGTACTCAAAGAACTTACATTTTGCTGGGAGGCAACAAGAAGTACCCAGAGAAGAAGGTGGACAAACATTAGGTGATAGTTTCAGAGAAGGAGCCCAGAAAACTGAGGAAAGAGGAAAGGCCACTTGTAAGAGACAGCTTTGCTACTAAGCCTTGGACAGAGTAAGGATTCCAGGAAATGGAGATAAGAACAAAGAGAAGAGTATGTAAAGGCAAAGGAGAGGAAAAGTTAGGTAAAAGAACCGCAAATAGGACACTTGGAAGGAAGGGTGAATAAGCTGAAATCCGCCTTGAGGGATGGCCTGGAGCCAGATCAGGAAGGACTTAAGTGTCAGCCAAGTCTGTATTTCTTATTAAAAGTGATAGGGAGCCAAAGAGGTTTCTTGAGTATTGAAGAATCATTGTGTTGTATATTTAGAACTGAAAGAAGAACTGAAGAGACGGACTTTGAAAAGTTGGATCATTCAAAGTACTGCACAATTTTCCCAAAGCAGTCCCAGTTCTTCCTTCTGACCTCTGGGCTCAATTCTTTGCTCATAAGCAAGACAACTATCGAAGAAGTAAATGATGATAACTAATACACAGGACTGCCTGCCCAGCAGCATGTCAGAGTCAGACTAATCTGAGTTTTTCCTCCACTTTGTTTTTAACATGTGGATTGTTAGGATGTTATCTTCTGCATTGCAGTGAGTTTCACTGAGAAAACATTGTATAGTTCTGGAGCTTAAAGAAATTAACACAATTTAACATAGGACTAAGAACATCTGAAACACCTTGTCATCAATCCAAGATCCCATTTCCATTTGACCTCTGAGTCATGTAATTAAGATATAACTACAGTAATTACCTGACCTGGAAAGTGTACAGAATTCAGGCCCTTAGCACACAATTTTCGCTACTAGCAGCAGAATTCTTCCCCAAGCTCTGGGCTGAGATATCAGTTCAATAAATGATCAGTCCTAAGGAAATCAAGAAAATCTCTCCCAAGAGAATAATCAGAGATCCAAGTTTAAACAAACCAGAACAATACAACAACTCCATATCCAGAAAGGAGGAATTCTCAACTCACTCAGAGATGAAGGAAAGAAACATAGCTAGGAATGAAAGCAAAAGAAAATCTTACAGTGAATACTTACTATATTTCATTTTATGGCCTTGAATTTCTTCCTCTTAGATAGAAAGGATTATAACTGTCCTAGCCTTTACCTGTAATCCTGTTAATCAGTTTCCATTACAGACTGTCAAACACATACATCATTTGTGGACTTTTAAATCTAAATTTTATTGAAGAAATGTTACATATGGTTCAATATTTCAGTACGGCAATGGCCATCAGCAATGTACATCAATCCAAGGGTAGGGAATAATTAAATATTCCAGCAAACACAGTGGTCAAATAGCAAAGAAAAACCCTGGGCACTGAGCCCAGATTCCCCACCCTCTCTTATGGTGTGGCTTATGCTTCCTCCCACCCCACCCCCCTTGATTAAATCAACAACCAACAAATCTTTCATCATCATTAGTTAATTTGTAAATGGGCAACACATTTTCAAACTTCTCAAAAATCTCCCTTTAAATTTTGTCCTTAGAAAGAATAATCAAATTATTCCATTAATGAGAAATCTGTCCAAAAAAAAAGAGGAGAAAGTTGGTATAATTAGAAGGACTAGTATCCCCTGTCAGTCATCATTGTTCCACTCTAAATTCACTTTCCCACCCCTCGGTGCCATTCAGAGAAACTGAGCATTCCTTACATTCTGGCACTTATATTTAAAGCTCTAATTATGCAATCATGAGGGAATGTTTTGTATTACAGTTATTTATGTATGTGTCATAGGATTTAGAGTTGGGAGGGACCTTAGCATGATGTAGTGGAAGAGAATTAGGCATATAATCAGTAAAGACCTCAGTTCAAATCCTAACTCAGATACTAGGTAGCCAGGTGACTGTGGGCAATTCCATTAATCTCCTCAGCCTCAGTTTCCTTATCTTTAAAATAGGGATGAGAATGACTCCTCATTATCAGGGATGTTAGGATTAAATAAAATTGTCTATATAAAGCACTTTGTAAACCTTAATGTCAGGTAAATAATAATCTTCTTATCTTTATTTATTTATTTTTTGAGGCTGGGGTTAAGTGACTTGCCCAGGGTCATACAGCTAGGACGTGTTAAGTGTCTGAGACCACATTTGAACTCGGGTCCTCCTGAATTCAAGTCTGGTGCTCTATCCACTGCGCCACCTAGCTGCTCCCAATAATCATCTTTTAAAAATCTAGACCCCTGGCTGCTTACTTTCTTAACAAGTAATATTATTATAAAAATTATCTACATGTCTTGGAAAAGAATCATCAATGTAGGTGTTATTAGGGAAAAAGCAGGCTCTTGCAAGTGACATTCCCTAGTAGAATGCATCTTGATCATCATATAATTGAAAAAAATTGTAAAGAAGTTTTTTTTAAGTTGTAAAGAATAAAATGCCCCTCCTTCCCTCAAGCCAAACTCCATCTTAAAGGCACTTTTAACAAAGTATTTCCCATGCTCGTGTCAAAATCATTCAAGATTCTTTGAAAGATATGATAGAAATAATCTTGTTCTATGACCCTCTGATGTTAACTCTCCTAAGGCTTAAAACAGAAACATGTTCCTCAAAAGTGTTCTTCACTGTCATGGAAGAGATCAGTGCAGAGTTTAAATTGAAGAAGGTTTCCTTGAGGATGTTAAGGTTGTGCTGATACTCCTGTTAGGAGATGACAAAATATTGGCTATACCATGCTCCCAAACATTGCCAGATCTTATGGATGAGACCCTTGACCATACAAAAAAGAAAAAAAAAAGAAAAAAAAAAGATTTTGACCATCCACACCAAATGGAACAACAACAAAAAAAAAATCTTATGTTGCTGATTGTAGCATTATTGCATTATGACATGAAGAACCAATAGAGTTGCTTCATTATTATATCTGTCTTAGACAGAAACTGCAAATGGTTGGCAAGGAGAGACCAGAATTAAAAAGAATGAGAAGAGTAGATTGGATTGCCTTCATGAAATTGCAAAGTTCAATTAATGATCTCTATCAGGAGCCAAAGTACACCTTTTTTATGTAAACATGATGTCAACGGCAATCCCTGGAGCCATTGTATTATTGTGAGTCATGAAACACTACAGTCACCAAAAATAAAAAATGAGAATCACTCAAAGGACAATGGACAAGCAAAGGGTGAGTAAAAGCAAGTCAACAATGGTCAAGTAAGCATCTCTAAAGAACAGGAAGTCAGGCTATCATCAAAAGATTTAATTGAAAAAGATGAGAAAATCTTGTGGCAAGAGCAGGGGATAAATGATGGGCAGTCTGTGAACTTTTATGATGACCAAAAAAGTCAGGAGAAAGCAAGGAAGGCTTTTGTAGACTCTTCCTATGGAGGACACACGCAAAGATCCCATGCTGCTGAAGATACAGAGACACAAAGTTTTCCAGGACCTCAAGGAGCTGATATGCTATCAAGGGAGACAACCTGAAATGAGCATACATATGTACACACACACATATATGATATATAATCACATTCATAATGTATGTTTATATATACATATATTTATATGTATATATATATATAGCTATTAATTATTATTATTATTTTGCTGAGGCAATTGGGATTAAGTGACACATCTAGGAAATGTTAAGTGTTAAGGTCAGATTTGAACTCAGGTCCTCCTGACTTCGGGGCTGGTGCTCTATCCACTGCACCACCTAGCTGCCCCTATTATTTTTATTATATATAGTACATATACATACTGTATATAAGTGTATTGCAATATTAACTAAAATTCTTATAGTACCAGGCACTGTGCTAAGGACTTTCAAATTATGATCTCATTTGATCTTCACAATAACCGAGAAAGAAATTATTCTATAGTCGAGAGCAGCTGGGATTTGGAGGCAAGAAGCCCTGGTTTCTAATGATGACTGTTCCCCTGAGAAACCTAACTTTCACCTGTCTGAACTTCAATTTCCTCATCTGGAAAAGGGCAATTGGAGAAGCAAATGGTGAACTGTACAGCATCTTTACCGAGAAAATCCCAAATGGGGTCATAAAGAGTTTGACACAACTGAAAAACAAGTAAACACCAACAAAAGACAGATACTAAATAATAGCACTCACAACCATCAGGAGGATCAAATGTGTTAATGTATATAAGATGTTCTGCAAACCTTCAAGCTCTAGGTTGAGTTATAATGAATAATCCAAACCCCTCACTTGATATATGTTGATTTTGCAAACTCCTTCGAATCTGCACTGACCTCAGGAAATTCCAAGGAAAGCCCTGTTTCTGAGTCCTACTGAGGTCAACTACTTTTACCTATGGATGCAGCCTGATAATCTGGCCTTGAGTTTTAACCTGAACTTTGAACTTCCTTGTTTTGGTGAGCTTTAGTTCAGCTCTAAACTTTAATTGTAAAATGGGCTGGGGGCGACCCATAGCTGGATATTTACAAAGGATCTCATTCAGAAAACACCCTAGCTACCTTTCTCTATCTCCCTCTGTTCTCACTGGCCATTCAAGAGTGACACAAAAGTATCCAACATACTCCAGATGTCCCCTGCAGCAAACATTTCTGCCATCATTAAATCTGCATTTCCAGAGCACTGATGTCTATTGTGGTAAACGGTCTCCTCTTAAATTCTTCTTTGGGACTCTCTGGGGATGCTACCCACACCCAGATATTTTTGAGACAGTAGCAGTAGAAATAAAGAGTTAGCAAATAAAAACTGACATCGTTAGACTGCTTTCAAGTTTGCAAAATGCTTTACATAGTATTTGATCAGAGATTAAAGCTAGATGGTGCTTTGAAGGTCACAGTCAGTAAGTGGAATTCTAACCTGGATCCTTGACTCTCAAATCAGAGTAATTTTCATTGTCCTGTGTGATCCCTCTCAACAACCCTAATAAAATATAACTATCCTCTTATTACAAGTGGAGACTTACAGGGGTTACCCAAAGTCAGAGAACTGATAAGATAGAATTTTAGGTCTTCCTTATTCCAAGTTAAATATTCTGTCCATTCTTTATGCTATCTTTCTATTAGGAAAATGTGAAATAACTAGAAATATAAAGGGCAGAAGTATCCAGAAGTCCAAACATTCGAGTGAAGCATTGTAAACTTGGGACAAGAGTAAAACCTTGTTTCACTTACTAGCTGTAAGCAATCCCCTTAATTTTAGTTTGGAGCTGAAAGGCACCTCCGAAGGCATCCAAACCTTCATTTCACAGATGTGTACAGGTTGCCCTAGATTCAGTCAAGCTCCAGATAAAAATCAACCTTTTCCCATCACCAATTTATTCTGTATCAAGCTTGTTTATGTGTACCCGGTTGTTTTCCTAGCTATACTGTGTGTTATTGTTGTTCAGTCTTGTCCAACTCTTCATGACCCCATTTGGGGTTTTCTTGGCCGAGATACTGGATTAGTTTGCCATTTCCCTCTCCAGCTCATTTTACAAATGAAAACCTGAGACAAACAGGGTGAAGTGACATGTCCAGGGTCACACAGCTACCAAATGTCTGAGGCTGGATTTGAACTCAGAAGATGAGGCGTCCTGATTTTAGGCCAGATGTTCTGTGCACAGTGGTGCCCCCTAGCTGCCCAAAATACAGGTCACCAGACTCCTAACTTAGAATTGCTATCATTACCCCGCCTTGTCCTGCCTGGGAGAGTGGAGTGTATAATCTGCTTTATGTTGCCTAGCTTTGCTTCCCACTAATCTCCTCTGTAGCTCTTCTCTTTCATTCTCCTTCCCATGTGCACAATTTCATGCCTTCTAATATTTCACCTTGTACTAGAAAATGTGTTGCTTCTAAAGTCTTACAAATTTAATTCAATTCAATAAACAGGATGCTTGTAATTGTAGCAGATCTGAATTTGGGGAGAGTTCCCTCACCCAGGTGCTCCCTACATAAATGAAATTACAAGCTTGGGGAGTGAGGGGGAAGAACTTAAATACCTACTATGTGCAAAGCATAGTGCATGCTGACAAAATATTGATATTGGTAATAGCTATATTTCAAGTTACCACCTAGTCTGGGCCCATAAAAAAGTTGGGGGATAATATGTATGCTTGTCTAGTGCCTTTTGAAATGACATTTCCATCTATTATTTTATTGTAAAATCACAGAAGCACAAAACATCAGAAGTGGAAGGGACCAAAGAAACATGGAAGTTCATAGGAATCTTAGAGAGTTGTATGTGGAAGGAACATTCGACTATCCAAAGTTATAATATTGGATGTAGAAGTCTGGCATGGACTGGACAGAGAGCTTAGAAAATAGACCATTAGAACTGAAAGGACCCTTAGAACTTCAGTTGTTTGGGCTGGGCGGGAATTTAGAATTCATCTAATCTAACTTTCAAGTTTTATAGAAGAGGAACCGAATTTAACAATCTCTGAATAGTGAAGAATTATACCCATTTCTACAAATAAGGAAAACCAAGGCCCCAGAAGACTACAGGGAATTCTCTAAATCTCAAAGTTGGTGAAAGAACCAGAACCCAAATGTCCATTGTCTCTGATACTCATTCCATTCAACTAGCCTGAAATTAAAAAAAAAAAAAAAAAATCCTTTGGAATCACATCTTTATCACAGGAAACCCTTCCAAAAATTGGGTTTTCACTGCTTGCCTGCAGACCACACACAGTTGTTGACCACAGACAAGATGGCTAATGAATAGGAATGTGTTCTTTAGAATGGAAGGGACCAGTTATTCATTGGAATACAAAGAAAACCTATTTCCAAAAGGGTCCCAAATAGATTATTTCTTGTTAATCTCTTAAATTTTCAAAGTCCACAGAGTGAAAGTAAAAGACATACATTTTAAATATAGAGATACAAGTAGCTGAAAACCAATAGCTTATCAATAATGGGATATAAGATTAACTTTTTAAGGATATGGGGTGTATTTTCAGTGGAAGTAAAAAAAAAATATATTGTGGCCTCAGCATGAGATAATCCTGAGCTCTAATGGATTTATTATTAATGAATTATAATTAGTAAATGGCACTTTTTTCAATATTTTGTTTTCATATTCAAATTTAATATTTTGCCTAATTCTGAAAACAGACTAGTGAGCATATTAAATGCTAAGCATTTCCTAACATGTAGATATTTCATAATCAGTATAAGCAGGTAAATATTACAAAAGTAACAATGATTAATTTTTTAAACATCATATACTTTCTTCAGATTGAAATAAATACTGTTACAAATACAGTATATTTATGTAAAATATTTATTAGGGACATGATATTTTACCTATCCCAATCTACCATAATATAGTTATGATTGATGTTACATTTTTGCAAGGAAATGGCTATGATTAAGATGTAATTTAATTTCACTTAATAATCAGTCCTGTAGTGCCAGTCAAGATATTTCCCACTTTCCAGTATACAGCCCATATTTGCTGAACAAATACTCCCCTTCCTGGGAATATATTTTGGCAATGAGAATTTTAATATTTTGGAAGAGTCGTGAATGACGTGACTGTTGTAGCTTTAATTCTCAATTTTAATGTTTCATTAACACAGCTTTTGCTGTGAATAGATCATGAATTGTCAACCAAACAAATGTTTAATAAAGCAATAACCTGTTGAAGGAATAAATTAGCTGTACAGGCAGGTTATGCTTTTAGAATATCTTCACTCCAAAAAAAAAAAAAAAAAAAAAAAAAAAAAAAAAAAAAAAAAGGTTTTGTAGCCATTCTGCTCAATGATCAGTCTTATATTGCAATGTGACTCATAAGACTCGCTGTACTGAATAAAAATTTGGGCAATTAGTGATCTTATTTCTCAGGAAGAACTGCTCGCTATCGTATATTAACGTGGATCTCGCTCAATTAAAATTATTCACAGTCAGCAAAAACAATTTCTGCACTGTAATGAAATGATGAAATAATTATATGCAAGGGAGGACTTGTGATCTTTTTAATTATTCTATTCTTCATTTTTTAAAGGGCTATTTGAAAACGCACTCTTATAATTGATTGCTATAAATCAGTCAAAAGCATTCTAAGGATCATAAATATTCTAACTTTTAAAAGACAAAGAAATGCTAAATATTCAATGGAATCCTTCAATATTCAGAAAATTTAATCTAGGGGGAAAGGATAGACTGCTCTTTGGAAAATAAAAAAGTAAATTTGTTGTCCTGTGAAAAATGAAATCTCTTGAATGTCAGTAACAGAAATGGAATTAACAAGAGATCTTTTTATTGTTTTTTAAGGTCATTAGGCTGTGAATTCTATAATTATGGAAATTGTCAGTCCAGTTCTGTCGAGTGTTTGCTCCCATCCATAAGGTACTGGAATGTTCAATCAGTCTCTCTCTCGTGGGAAAGTTAGGTCATAACTGTAAGTGTACCAGCAAAATTGAATTAAGCAAAGAGATTTCATTAGTATTTATAGCCAGAAGGCATCTGTAAAAGTACAGGGCAAAGAAGTTATGTGGAAGTCAAAGGAGGAAAAAAAATGGGTTTCTAGTGACAAAGGCGACTCTGAAAGAGATATAAGTGTGTAATGAATAAGCGCTATTGAGCGAGCCTGCAAGGAGGGAGTCGCAAAGATGTCAAATATTGATTTTCTTGTGTATGCCTTTGGACTACATATGTAATTGTTTGGATTTGCTGTCTTCATGGTACAACAATATTTGTTGTTGAAGGTTAAAAAGCATGGTGTGAAATAAACCCTAAAAAAAAGTCTGAAACATGCTGAAGAATGGCAATAATATTTCACCCAGCATCTCATTAAGGATTTGAGGTATTTTCTCACAAAGGAATATTTTCCCCGAGAAAAACGCAATAGCTGTATTCATTTTTAATAGAACAGAAAGTCCATATTGGTGCTTAACTATGTTATTGAACAATATTTGATTAATTGATTGCCAGCATCACTTTAGATTAAACTAATTCCCCAACTACTTACTCGAATGCACAGAAAGTCTTAAGGAGCATCTGCACAGTGGGAAAAGAGACGGGTTCTTTTTATTTTATTTTAGGTCTTTGGTGTGATTTTAATCAATCCAATTAAAGTTCAAGTTATTATAAAGATCTAGAGAGTTGTGCATTAAAAAAAAATCCTATGGCTTTTTATGTTGTCACTAATTTTCCTTCAGCTGCACAATGTATCTCTTGTTTGGAATACATAAAAACATTAAATATTATGATAACAGGTTGTAGTTGAATAAGCAGAATTATCTATGATGTTCATAAGGTTATCAGGTAAGTAAAACTAATTTTTGAATATTTCTGGAGGTTTCTTCCTCCTTGAAACTTCAGAAGTCTTCATTAGGATTATTAATTATCATCATGATCTTTCTTTTTTTAATCAGCCAAATGGCCAGTTTATTTTTTTTTTTATTATTAACCCACCCTTGACCTTGCTATTTATTTCTATTATCTTAGAAGTTCTTTATTTTATTTTTATTTTTTAATTTATTTCATTTTAAAATTTAAAAAAAAAAAGATATTCAAAATAACATTACAAACAGCTCTGATGTGAATCTCCCGTAGCCTAAAAGCACAAACTGAAAAAGGAAAAAAAAAAAAAAGAAAATTCAAGGCAGGCAAAAACCTGGCTGTTCCCAGGCCCCAGCCTAGCTCCAGAGGCTAGCTTCGGCACTCGGATAGATGAGAGAGCTGGCTGTCCTTGTCCAGGCATTGCTCACTTGGAAACCAAAATGGAAAATTCTAAGTGAGGGCAACTCCCAAGATAGAGGCAAGCTCGGAAGCACCTGGAAGATTGGAGCTCATTTGGTGCCTGGTGTGCAGCTTCTGCAGCTGAAGCAAAAACATTTAAGCAGCAAGGAAAACAGAAGGAGCGGACCGCCTCGGAGCCCGGTCCAGCGCGAGGATGCTGCGTTTTGCAAGGATTTTCCTGGCAGGTGGAACCAGAAGGAGACGCTGCAACGCGAGCGTGAGTCCCCGGTGTGAATACTTGTCAGCAATGACATACAGCGCAGTTCTGCTTGCCTCTTTTCCTATAAGGGCTGCTAGCAGGGTATCTGTTCATAAAATAAATGACGTTTCCTAAGGAGCTATTAGCGCGCAGCCTTTGGCTGCGGGACCAGCCCCCTCCCATATGTTGTCCCCCCGTCTCGTTCTCTTGCCCCTCCCCTCACGAGGCACTTGACAATCCCTCTGCTCCTGGGGGAGCTTGCTGCCACACCCCCTCCCCACGCCTGGCTGGCCATTAAAAGGAAAACCGATGGCTGTTTGTTTGTCCTGACTCGGAAACGTTTTCCTAAAGCCCAAAGGTTAGAAAGCCCCTCTGACTTGAGAAAGCCTCGCCACCAGCATGCAAATCCCACCCCTCCTGGCAGAACCCCACAGGCCCGGCCTGCCCACCTCACTGGTTCCGGGAAAAGAGCTGCGAAGTTTGGGGAAGCTCGCAGCCAGAGCGCAGTGTTCCCTAAGCGAGCAGCAAGGGAGGACGGGCGCCGGGCCATGGGCTTCCCCCCAAATCCAGGCTTTCATGAATCAAACGGTACTGAGATAAACCTGTCAGTGGACAGAGGAGACCAGAAATCAAATGGTCAGTGGAAAGTTCTGACAGATTGTTAAATAGAAACCCCTTTAAAATGGAATTTAATTTACTGTGATATTAGAGATATTTATGCATCAATAGGCAAGTGCAGATTGAGTTCAGGGGTCAGCTCTGGTATTTGAAAAATAAAAGCATGGGCCGAGACAAAAGGTGGCAGTTACCTTTGTCTGAAATTAGGGCTCATTAGACTAAAGAGGGTGTCTCTGATGGATCCGTTAGCGGGAGAGGAAGCTGCTGGCTGGGATGGGGAGGTGATGTGGGAGGGCAGGACAGGCCCCTCACTATTTTGTCAGCTTCATTAAAGACTGGTCTAAAGACTTCAACAGAAAGAAAAAATATGTATATGTGGATAGCTAAAACATGTACACGTGTTTATACATGTGTGTTCATGTGTGTGCACATATAAGTATGTGTACATGTGTTTGTGTGTGCACATATAAACATATGTACATTTGTTTATACAGCTGTGTTTGTGTGTATAGACATATGTATATGTGCTGATGTGTGTTTGTGTGTAGAAACACATGTACACATGTTATACATGTGTGTTTTGTTTGCACAGTCATGCATGTACATATGTGCGTGTGTTTGTGTATGTATGTTTATGTATGTATATATAAACATGTGTTTATACATATGTGTTTATGAGTGTATATCTTTTTCCCCAGAGGCTGTGGTTGTGCAGTCATGTGTACATATGTGCATGTGTTTGTGTGTGTGTTTATGTACATATAAACATGTGTTTATACATATGTGTTTATGAGTGTATATCTTTTTCCCCAGAGGCTGTGGTTGTGCAGTCATGTGTGTACATATGTGTTTGTGTATGCGTGTTTATGTACATATAAACATGTGTTTATACATATGTGTTTATGAGTGTATATCTTTTTCCCCAGAGGCTCCCTTTTTAGGTACTTGTCTCCTCTTCTTCTTTCTTCCCTTTTTAAAAAGGTTTCCCCAGTTTCTTCTTTTTTCCTTTCCCTTCTTACTTCTGGCACATTTCCTTCCCCATCCCACCCCATCCTATAGAGGCCAGTCAAAGGCAATATTACTGGTGGCCCTATCTGCTCCTTTTCCTCAGTAAAAGGTTTTTGAGCTCCCCCCTCACCAAAAGTTCTTGAGCAGAAAACCCAGTGAAATAACAAAAGAACCTTGTCATGGACAACAATGCTGCCCAGATCAAATGTTTGGGGGAATTCCTTTGCTTCTGAAATAGCTACAACTGGTTTGGGTAAATGAAAAAAGTAAGTCCCTATTAGACTGCTAATAATAGTTGCTGCCCTTAGTCAAGCAGGGATTTTGCCCAGCTCTGTCCCAGAACACAATTCTAGTGCAACCTGCCCCTGAAATCATTCCTGATATTCCCAGTTGTTGCTATTCTCCCTCCCAAATTATTCCTAACGCATGTGAACTTATATGTGTATTGGTTCTCTTCCTCATTAGAATGTAAGCTACTTGAAAGTAAAGATAGTTTCAATTCATTCTCTCTGTATTCCCCATTCCCTAGCAGCGCCTGACATATTAGGTACTTAGTAAATGATTGTTGATCTGTTGATATGACTTCGAACAAGAATTATTGTACATTTTTAAAGCATTCCACACCCAGAAGGGTTGTGTTTTACAGTTCAAAATTACTTATGGTGTTCCCTTGATTCATGTTTTCAGCAGCTCTACACTTCCCCAAATGTTCCTGTTTTGTTTTGTTTTGGGTTGGGTTTTTTATGGTCCTGTGAGTTTTTTTTTTCCTTTCCTTTTTCTACACATCTAGTAGGAAAGAACAAGGAAGGCTTTTAAAAGAGTGTGAAAAATGGCTCCATCGATAATGGTCATTTTCTAGAAAACATAAAACATTTGCTCTCTGTAAGTGGCTTTATAGTAGAGTCAGTCACCCAAGCAACTGGATGAGCTGGCCAGGGGTCAAAGAGCATTTGATAAGTCAAGGAGAGAGAGTATGAAATACTGCCATCCTCAGCCCTTGCTTATTTGTTAAGCAGCCCAGATGGACCAAAAAGTTGGTCAAGAAATATCAATATATACTATGGGCTGGGTGGTGTGCTAAGCACTGGGGATACAAAAACAAGCCAAAAAAACCCCAATCCTCTGACCTCAAGGAGTGCAGTCTAATGAGAGAGTAATATGCAAATACCTACATTCAAAAAGTAAAATAAGATACAGTTCATATTATATGGAAAGCATTGGGACAGTGGCAAAGGGGGAATAAAACATTGCAATATGGGGGCAGCTAGGTGGCACAGTGGATAGAGCACCAGCCTTGAATTCAGGAGGACCAGAGTTCAAATCTGGTCTCAGACACTTAACACTTCCTAGCTTTGTGACCCTGGGCAAGTCACTTAACCCCAGCCTCAGGGGAAAAAAAAACAACAACTTTGCAATATGAGATTTGAGCAGAGTCTTGAAGGAATCCAGGGATAACAATACTGGGAAGGAATCCCAGGCATAGGAAACAAGCATCCCAGAGGTATAATCAGAACATGAAGTGTTATGTGTAAGAAGCAGCAAGTAGACCAGGGTAGCTAGTAGCAGATAAGTAACAAATATAAGATTGGAAAGTTAAGAAGGAGAAAGGTTGTGAGGGGTTTTAAAAGTCAGAATTCAAGACCTTTAGATCATAAAGATAATGGGGATCCATTGCATTCATGACAATGACCCAAAGAGTTTATAACAAAAAATCTGTAATGGCACCTTAAGCAGTAAATAATTGCCTGATTACATTATGAGCATGTTTTTCTTGGGTGACAACAAGCATGTGTGCATTCTTAAATATCATAGGTTTGCTTCCACAGCTATTCAAAACCATCATGATCATACACACAGTGATTTGGTATTCATGATGTGATTATGTCAAACTAGTACCACATCTAACTAAGCACAAAATGCTCTTGCAGTTTCTCAACCTGTCATCAAATTGTTTCCAAACTGCCAAGTGTTGACATTTGAGCCCAAACCAATTCCCAGTAATTGGATGCATACCTTCATTTGCATTCTGTACACTGCATCAGAGTAGCTCCTAATTCCCCTCTATTACCCTGTAATCACATCTCATCAGCTGTTTAATCATATGATCGAGATGTTATGAACATTTGTGTTCTGACAGCTCAAGTGTAAGGTTCTTTGAACACCATGATCACTGGGCACGTCCATTAGCAGCCATCTTGAAGTCATTTCAGACTATCACAAATGTTCTACAAACTTTATATTGCCTTTTATTGGAGTATCAAGACTTTTTTTTTTTTTTTTTTTGCTTTAAACATCCTCCACTAATGTGATTATTCTTTGATCTGATGACGATGAACAATTTGGCAACACCGGTCAGTCACAGTCATTCAATAAAGTGTCTTAAATACTATTGTGCTATAAGAAATGATTAGCAAAATAATTTCAGAAAATGTGAAAAGACTTGCATGAACTGATAGAAAGTAAAGTGAGCAGAACATGGAGAACATTGTACACAGTAACAGCAATATTATATAATGACTAACAGCTATTCTCAGCAATACAATAATCCAAGACAATTCTGAAGGATTTATGATGAAAAATAATATCTACATCCAGAGAAAAACTGAATACAGATTGAAATATGCTATTCTTCTCCGCTTTTATGTTTTCATGGTGTTTTTTTGTTTTGTTTTGTTTTGTTTTGTTTTTTGGTCTGTGTCTTCTTCCACAACATGATTAATACAGAAACATTTTGCATAACTTATGTAAAATGTTTACCATATCAGGAAGAGAAGGAGGAATTTAGAATTCAAAAATTTTAAATGACTATTAAAATTGTTTTTACATGTAATTTGGGGGAAATAAAATAATAGTTTAAGAATATCTCTGAGAGTGTAACTGATATGCAAGTAGTAGAAAAGAACATCATACCTGAAGAAAATCTTTATTTACAAAGGTTAGTTGATATGTTAATATTGTTAAAATAACAACAACAAAACAACATATAACTGTATTTCAAGTACATTTATCATTTAGTACAAAGTTTGCAATTAGTCAGTAGAAAAATAAAAATTTAAGAACAATAAATGTAGCAATAGCAATATTATAACAATGATCAACTGTAAAAACAAAACAAAGCAAAACAAAACTTAGGTTTTCTAACTCAATACAATGACCCAAAACAATTTCAAAGAATCTATGATGAAAAATTATATCCACCTGCAAAGACAGAACTGATGGTCTCTATATGCAGTTTGAAGCATGCTTTTTTCAGTTTTTTTCAAGATGGATAACCCATATTGGATTTTTTTGGATTATCCATCTTGAAAAACAACCCAATATGTTAATATGTTATTTGCATTCTTGGTGGATTTGAGAGGAGTTGAAGTGAGTTCCCCTCACTGGAACTTAAATTTTGTTTTAAATTAATATTAAGGAGGCAACTAGGTGGTCCAGTGCATAGAGCACCAGCCCTGAATTCAGGAGGACCAGAGCTCAAATGTGTTCTCAGACACTTGACACTTCCTAGCTGTGTGACCCTGGGCAAGTCACTTAATCTCAGCCTCAGAAAATGGAAAAAAAAAATATTAAGAATAAAGTTTTCAAAGATAAGAAAAATAAATATTTTACAAAATAACTAGCTATTCATATCAACTGGTCTGGTGGCTAAAAAGTTTCTTTAAATGAATTCTATCTCTCAGCAAGAGAACTTATAAAATTCTTCTAAAATTCTCCACCACATATTTGTATAAGCAAGGATTTTTACTTTATTTTTGTTTTAAATTAAAATTTAGAAGTAAACTCAATGCTGAATAAGAATTATTTAAGGCCATATTTTTTTTATGTACAATCAATCATGCAAAACCTTATTCAAATAAAAAAGATCCAACATATATAGTTTTATGTTGTCTTAAGTGCCTTCCAAAATGCAATTTATTTCATTAAAAATGTTCTTTATATTCTACAAAATTTATAAAAATAAAGAAATTTAAGCATTGCCGATAATATGTAATATGATATGATAATATGATACAGATAATACATAAGTATGTCAAGTCTTATTGGACTACTTCTTTTAATTCTTATAGAATGTCCCACATAAAAATGTTAGTAATTACTTTGTATTTGGAGTCTTCACATTACAAGTAAAATGAAGCTTTATATTCTGGATTTATAACTATGTAATCAAAATTCTAAATTTTAATTTGGGGGGACAACGTTATAATTGTTATTGTAAGCACTAAATGAATATATCTAAAAGAATCTTACGAGGAGTATTTTATATTGCCCTGACATATCATAATGCATTTGTTTGTTATTGAAAGAGATTCACAGAACAAAAACAAACATTGGGAACTACTGGAACAGGAAATAATATGGCAGATTTGCAAAGTAACCACTAACTCAGTCTCTGCTCCTAGACAAGTCCCTTAATCTTTCTGGGTTTTGTCAAGTCAAGTCAAAAAGCATATATTAAGCACCTGCCATTTCCAGGCAATGTGCTAAATTGTGGAGATACAAAAAGGACAAAAAATAATCACTGTTCTCAAAGAGCTCACAGTGGAATAGGAGATAAAAGATGTAAATAAGTACAACGTATAAACAGAATAAGTTGGAGACAATCTCAAAGGCAAAATGTTAATGTTAAGGGGGGATTGGAAAAGACTTCCTACCTAAAGTGAGATTTTATCTGGGAATTGAAGAAAATCATAAAAAGCTCGGGAAACCAGGAGACAAAGATGAGGAGAGAGAAAATTCCTAGCCTGGAGCACAGACAGTTTTCAAAGATATAATGTCATAGTTCAAGAAACAAGAAGAAGGCCAGTGTCAGTGGATAATAGAGTATGAGCAGGGGAGTAAAGTATAAGAGACTGGCAAATTAGAAGTGGGTCAGATCATAAAGGTTTTTGAATGCCAGAGAATTTTATATTTGTTTCTAGGTAATTGGGAGCATGTGATGTATGTTGAGTAAGGTAGTGATATGCTTTAGAAAGCACTTTTGTAGATCAGTGGTAAGAGACAAGGTGGTCAACCAGCACATTATTTCAGTACTCCATAAATGAGATGATAACAACCTGTACCATGGTAGCAACAGTGTCAGAGAGGAGACATATACAAGAAAAGTTGTGAAGGTAGATTTGACAGGACTTTGGATGGAGTTTGGAAAGAGAGAATCAGGATTTGGGGATGACTCCGAGATTGCCAAGCAAGGCGACTGAGAGGATGGGAATACTCGTGACAGTAGTAAGAAATTTAAGAAGAAAAAGAATTTGGGTGGGGGTGAAAGTTAATGAATTTATGTTGGGATGTTTAGTCATCTAGTTGGATTTATCCAAAACACATTTGGAGATTCAAGATTGAAGGTCAGGAGAGAAGTTTGGTTAGAATACATAGAACTGAGAATCATCTACAAATACCTGATAATTGAATCCATGGAAGTGAATGAGATTCCCAAGCAAAACCACATAATAGGAAAAGAAAAGACAGTCCCAGGCAATTTGAGGCAAATAGATGAAGATCCATCAAGAGAGAAAGAGAGTTTGATTATCTTATCTGGAAAATCTGGAAAATTGGAAAAATAAAAATAATTTAAAGAAAAATAAGATAAAAAGACTTCAGAACTCTGATCTATGCTGCATTCAATAGAAACTGAAGAGAACTAATGATGAAGAATGTCTTTCCCTCTTGACAGAGAGGTGATGGACTACAGATGCAAAATGAGGTATATGTTGTCAAGCATGGCTCCATGTTCATTTGATTTGCTTGACTGTATAGCAAGAAAGAGTTCTGTTGGATTCAGTGAAAAGTATCAGTGATGAAAAGAACTTCAATAAAACATTTTTTAAGTGGAACAAAATGTATAGGAATGATATCTAATTTTATAGATCATACAATTTCAGAAGCAGAAGGTATTTTGCAGATGAGCTAGCCCAACCTTCTTAATTTGTCAAAAAAGACTCAGAGAAATGACCTGACCAATCCAAAGTCTCATAGCCAATTATGGGAGACATAAACTTGAAGCCAGGTATCAATTCCCAGTCCAGTACACATTCTACTATATTGCAGGCAATCTCTAGGGACTATAATGTTATGAAATATGGCATCAGTGATCCTACTATGACATCAAATATCATATAACTGATTCACAGATGCTTTGAAACATGTATGGGCATACCACTCATGAAAATCTCAACTCCTCCTGCTTGTGCCCATCTCTGTCCATAGAAAACCCACCTCAAAGCACTCATTGGAAGTCCCCCCTTGCCCCCTCCGCTGGTTCTTTTAACATTTCAGGATGCCAATGTGACAACAGCAGTTTTTTTTCTCATTCTCATTATACAGTGGGCCTTCTTATCCACTCATAGATTTCCTTGAGATACACAGCACAACACAACTAGTCAATATCAAATTTAGGCCCTCAAGATTCATTAATTATGATTTAACTCCCAAATGGCATTATTCACAGAAGCCAAGGTTAGCTCCAAGCACAACCACACCTTTTGGATCAGTTAGTGTCTTAGCTTGCATTTCAATAGGACTATTTAAAACAGAAATGTCAATAGAAGGGAAGTCCATATCAATTCCGGGTTCCCAGGATGAAAACCTTGGAAATCCATAATATCAATAGTGCTAAAGATATAAATCAGGATAGAGCACCAGCCCTGATGTCAGGAGGACCTGAGTTCAAATTTGACCTCAGACACTTAAACACTTCCTAGCTATGTGACCCTGGGCAAGTCACTTAACCCTAATTGCCTCAGGAAAAAAAAAAAAAAAAAAAAAGGTATAAATCAGTATAGTATAGCAGCTCAGATTAAGACAGACCAGGCCCTGGAGCTCTGAGATCCCTAATACTATCTAAAGTCAACAAAGAGCATCCAGCCTTCTGTTCCTCAAAAATCTCATAGGGCCTCATAAGACAAGGTCATCAGCACAAGAACTGAGACAATCCAGAGTGAAACTTAGCCCAAAGCACAAAGGAGGCAGAGGTTGGCCACAAAGCCACAGTTCAGGAGATAAAGCTGGAAAGAGAAGAGAGAAAAGGAAGAAGCATTTATTTAGCAGCATTGTCTTAAATGCTTTGCAAATATTCTCCCATTTAATAAGCAAATAAAAAAACTAACCATCTTCAAAAATTGTCACAAATCTAGAAACTCCTAAAAAAAGGAGAAAATTGCTTCATAACAACTGCAAGATTTAAAGGGGGAAAAACAATTTCCAGAAAGACTATGTGATTAACAAGAAGAAATTAAGAGAAAAAATGAAATAAAATTAGGAGAATTAATAGCTTAGAAGAAAAAGTGGTAAAAAGACTCCACGAAAATGAGAATAGACCAAACAGAAATCAAGTAATCCATGAGACTGAAAGAAATATGAGAATAAAATCAAAAGAGTATGGAGGGGGAAGCAAACTATTTGATATTTTAACCCTAATGATTATCCTAGAAAATAGGTCATGGAAAGATAGCTTAGGAATCAGAGGATTTTATGAAAACCATGTTTGAAAAAGGCTGGATACTATATGTCAATAAATGTATTCTGCCTTCTGCAATCACACAAAATAAGTCTGGACACTATTATCCTTTATGGTTCTCCAAACGAGACAATCTTATTCCACCTAATTTTTCTTCAACCACAATTTATGATTCCCACTTCCTTCAATTTAGCCACACGTGAAATCTCTCATCATCCCACTCACTCTTCAGCTTTTGAATGTTTTTTTCTAAAATGTGAGGTTCAATTCTAGATATAAAATTCCAAGTGAGTCAAAATAGCCCAGATTAATGAAAACTGTCCAGATCTATTAAATTAGAGGACAAAGCAAAAATAAGGGGGGAAAATCTATTGATAACTTCCTTAAAAGAATTTCCAAAAGGAAAAACCTCAAACATGTCATAAACAGGGACAGCTAGGTAGCGCAGTGGATAGAGCACCAACCTTGAATTCAGGAGGATCCGAGTTCAAATCTGTTCTCAGACACTTAAAACACTTCCTAGCTGTGTGACCCTGGGCAAGTCACTTAACCCCAGCCTCAGGAAAAAACAAAACAAAACAAAACAAAAACATGTCATAAACAAAATCTAGAGCATTAATGTCAAAAAAAATACTATAAGCATCCAGAGAGATGCTAGTCAAGTGTCAAGGAATTATGATTTGGATGACATAAGACCTGGAAGTTTCTACTTAAATCAAGATCCTGTATTCCAAAAATGAAAAGACATAGGCTAACAAACAAGGGTGACTTATCCACCAAAGTTGAAGATAATTTAAAAGAGAAATAAATAATCCTTCAATGGAATAGAAGACTTTCAAGCATTTATTTCTTTTCTTTTTTTTTTCCCAAGGCAATTGGGGTTAAGTGACTTCCCCCAAGGTCATATAATTAGGAAGTGTTAAGTATCTGAGGCCGAATTTGAATTCAAGTCCTCTTGTCTCCAGGATCAGTACTCTATCCATTGCACCAGCTAGTTGCCCCTCAAACATTTCTGATGATAAAATCAGAGCTTAGTTGGAACTTTGAAATTAAACTACAAGAATTCATGAGAAATCTAGAAAGGTAAATTAATTTGAACAATTAGAAGTCAATTTTGGACATGTACCATTAGGAAGTTTGTTTTGCCTAACTATAAATAAATTATATATATATATATATATACATGTATATATATGTTTATGATGTTTCATTTTTCTTTTTCAATGAGGAGAGAGGAAATAAGAAAGAAAAAAATATATTTTTTTCCATCAAAAATTAGTTTAATTTTTCAAAATGAGACATTTTTTGATCTTTCACAGCAACATAAATATTTAGGTTAATTTTTTTTCCTTTTGAATGAAACCAACTTGAAGGCAAATTTGGTTACAGATGTAAAGAGCAAATATCAAAATTTTTGTTTTAATAAAAAATAATCTTTTGTGAGTGAAGAAAGAGATGCCTTTGTCCAAGAATTCATTCTAGACAAGATCTCTCAGAGTAATGAAAAGTTATGCTTTTCCATGGCAGCCTAGGAAATGATATTCTCACCAGCGAACAACCATTTCTTCTCAAAAACAGTTGGTGGTATAATGGATGGATTGTTCAGCTGAATGTCAGGGTTCAAATCTAGCCTTAGATACTTATTAGCTGTGTGATCCTGGACAAGTCCCTTGATCTTAGTTTGCCTCAATTTTCTTACCTGTAAAATGAGAATTATAATAGTACCTACTTCCCAGAATTGTGTGAGGATCAAACAAATCAAAACAAAACATTCAGTGTAGTGTCTGGTACCACAGAAATATTTAATTATGCCTTTTACAGAGAATTCACAAACATACCCAAAATATGCCCCAAATTTCGAGTGTAACTGAATTTCCATGGGAAAATAAATAAATGCAGATTATTAATGTCTATTGTGCCATGGCCAGCTTCAAAAGGACAAGGAATTATACTTGTCCTCTTTGACTTACAGGGTTCTTGTGAAAAATAGAGGCAAGAGGATGTAGTTTATTAGGAATACTGGAATTGAAATCAGCAAACAAAATTTTAAAAGGAGAGGACACAGGAATTTCTTCAATTGTGCCCTAGTCAGACAAAAAGAGTTTTCAAAGAAAAATTGGGAAGTGAAGGGCAGAAATCAAAGGTAAGAAAGATTAGAAACAGCAAAAGAAATGAGAAAAAGTAGAAATAGCAACAAAATCAATAAAAACTGGAGTCTTTATCTACTGTCAGACTGTACTCCACCAGGTCATCTCATAGTCACTGATCAAAAAGGAGCCTGAGGGAAGGAGTCTGGCTGGTCAGCGTCCACACATCCCCCACTATGGGAAAAACAGGCCAGTCTCCTGCTGGTGGGTCATTCATGTCAACTTTATGAACAATGATGGGCAAATCTTACCCACTTTTTGAAGTCTCTTTTTTGCGTTTCTAAGTTGTTTTAGTTAAACACCTGGTTTGTTTTCAATTTTATATTCATTTGCTTTTTTTTTTAAACAAACCCCCCAAAAGCGAAACAACATATACACATTGACTATAACAATATAAATAGAAAGAACAAAGCAAAGCAAAAAAACAAACAACCCTGATCTTCATTATTTTAATGACCCATTTTAATCCTAAAGAAGAAATGGGAGAATATAACTCCTTTGGATTCAGTGAATCCAGGCAAGATTGAAGGTGAAATTAGCAGAACCAAGAGGCCAATGTATACTATAAAAACAGCACTAAAAACAAACAACTTTGAGACACTTAAGAACTCTGATGAATTAAAGGACCAATCATAATTTCAGATGACCGATGATGAAGCATTTTGTCTCTCTCCCCAGACAAAAATAGTGAGCTCAGGATGCAGAATGGAATGACAACGATAATGATAATGACAGTGATAACCACTGCTACTACTAATAATAATAATTCATAATTAGGTAGTACTTTAAGCTTTGCAAAGTGCTTTACAAATATCTCATTTGATCCTCAAAACAATCCTGGTGAGGAAGTACTATTATTATCTGCCAATTTATTTTATTTATTTTTTTTTGGACAGGGACAATGTGGGAATTTGTTTTATTGGATCATATAGATGTTTGTTTGGTTTTTATTTTTCAATAAGAATGGAACATACAAGAGAAAAATCAATTTTTGTTGATTGAAAACACAAATTAAATAAAAGTTAATAAAAGAACAAAAGCATACTCCTCCTTTTTTTGCTGCAGTGAGGAACTGTGAGTGTGGAACATTGCATATATGACATGGTAAAACTGAAATGTGTTAGTTTTGCTGAACTTCTTTTTCCCTGTTCTTCTTTATGCTTAGTTATGGGGGATGGCTCTCTAGGCAGAGGACCATTATATGCAGAAATGAAGAAGATGTAAAAGCAAAATACAAAAAAGGAAAAAAAATTAAGAAAATACTGATTAATCTATTGGAAAATAAATATGAATTTAGAGAGTTCTTTAAAAGGGAAATTTTTCTAATTAGCCACATACATTCCTTAATGACATATGAAATAATATTCACATTTTGGTCAATAAGAAGCATTTAATTTATTAAACACTTAGTATGTGCCAAGGGCTATACTAAATACTAAGAAATAAAAAAATGTAAACAGTTCCTGTCCTCAAGGAAATTATATTCTAATGAAGGACAAAATGTATCTTTAAATAAATCCATATGAAATACACATGGTAATCTTAGAATGGAAGTTTCTAACAGCATATCTCTGACTTAAAATGTTCCCAGCCTCTTAGAAGTCCATTCATTTTTCTATTCAGCAAACACTTCGTGAGGGCCTGCGCTATGCAAGGCAATACCATGGAGCTACTAGGAGCAATAAGATGTTTTCCCCTCTATGTACTTGTATTCTAACCAGGATGCTAAAGCATCCACCATAGGCCGATCAAGTACAAGGCAGAAGGGACGATGCAATATGATAAATACAGAAATGGTTCCAAATGGAGAGGGGGAAGGATGATTTCATCTGCCTGGGGAAGCAGGGAAGGTTTCATGAAAGGGTTAATGTTTGACCGGGACCTTGAAGGATGGCTAGAAATTGGTCAGATTGCTGGGAAGGGCATGGGCACACATTCTTGGCAAAGGAAATAACTAAGCAAAAGGATCAAGGTGGGCAGATGACATTCATTCTAAGACTGGTAAGTAATCCAGATTGACACTAGGTAGAGTGGGAAAGAAAAGCAGAAAGGAAAAGTAGCAGTCATTTTAAAAAATTCTTCTAAGGAAACCCTTCTCTCACCTTTTCAGATGTCTTACTTTGAAATACTGGGCAAGTCACTTTACCTCTCTAGGCCTGACTTTTCTCATCAATCAATAAAAGGGGAAAGGTTGGCTTCAATGGCCCTCGAGTCCTTTCCAGCCCTCCATCTGCATCTAGAATCTGCTTATTTAAAAGGTAGAGAAGAGAGAGAGCACTGGACGACAGTCTCAGAATTCTCTTCCCACTCTCAAGCCTATATTCCCATAAATACAGGAGTCTTATCCTTTGGAGGAGTGAATTGTTTGCTTGAAGAGTTTGTTCTTTGAGTTAACTCCTGACATGAGATCAAACCGTATTACAGTTTGAAATCTCAACCCATTCCCCAGCCACAGAGTATTTTAGGACTTGGAATAAAGCACACACTCATACATCTGTCCCTTTAGGACCGTTCAGACTGCCACTGTAATTGTTCAGTGACCACAGTTGTTGCAACTTTGACACAGGAATGACCACAGCTCTAGGTCAGGTTTCATCCAGAAATGAAGACACATTAAGAAAAAAGAAGCAGGAGAGGAGGGAAGGAGGAAGGGAAGAGAGGGAAGAAAAGAGGGGAAGAGAGACAGATTAAGAGAGAGAGGAAGAGAGGGAATGAGGGAAGGAGAAAGAGAGAGGGAGGGAGGAAGGGAAGGAGAAAAAGAGAGGGAGAGAGAGAAGGAGAGAGACAGAGAAAGAGAGAGACAGAGAGAGAGACAAAGAGACAGAGAGAGAGAGAGAGAGAGAGAGAGAGAGAGAGAGAGAGACAGAGACAGAGACAGAGACAGAGACAGAGACAGAGACTACTCAGGGAAGAGATAGAAAAAAAATACCATCTATTTCAGTATTGCATAAGCTTTCCAATGAAAGCCACACTCTAATTATTATTATTACCATCATCATCATCATTTCTCACCTTGATGAACATGAAAAATCGTTCCATCTCAGCACTTAAATAATAAAAAGCTTTTACAAATTAATTATA
The DNA here is from genome assembly GCF_048593235.1 of Sminthopsis crassicaudata. NCBI lineage: Eukaryota > Metazoa > Chordata > Mammalia > Dasyuromorphia > Dasyuridae > Sminthopsis > Sminthopsis crassicaudata. Next base: position 12,875,296 of record NC_133620.1, on the reverse strand, counting down.
TTATTTTAAATGGGCAAGAATCAAATCAAACAGCCAGTTACTAATGAACTCAATGGAATGTTTATCAAAGGTTATACTTTACTACAAATAAATACTTTAGAAATGAAAGACCGGGAGATGAGAAACAAAATTTAATTACATCAATTCAAGATGATCTATTCTCATATTAGCTTCAATGTTGGTTGTGGGCTGGAAAATTCTGTAAACACATCCATAAAGAGAGCCGCCATTGTAGAAAATCGAGTCAAGGTTTAGCCACTAAATGGATGAAGCTATTTGAAGAGATACTGTCAAGGCAAGATAAGATAATGATAGCACCATGCCTTTCATAGAATCAGCGTTCATCTGAAAGAAGGAGAGCTGTCACCGAATCCAGGTCACAGCATTTTAGGGCAGAAAGGGACTCAGTGGCCATCTAGTACAATAATTCCCTTCACAACATAATGACAAATGGTCATCTAGTTTCTGCATTCTGAGGAATGATCCATATGGTTTGCTGCCTGAAAACTCCTGGAGAAATGCTAGGAGCAGAACACAAGTCTGTATACAGCATTGCTTGATCTGACCAAGGCCTCTGATGCTGTCAGCAGTGAGGGCTTGTGGGAAATTATGTCAAAATTTGGTCATTCAGAGAAGCTCATCAGTAGTGGACCTCAAATTCCGGATGGCACACTTGCCCGGGTCCTGGATAACGGACAATACTCTCACACTTTCCCAGTCTGGAACAAAAACAAGGCTGTGTGTTTGCTTTGTGCTTTTTGACATGATGTTTTCGGCAATGTTGTCAGATCCCTTCTGTTGAACATGGCATCAGTGTTAGCTACCTCATTGACGGCAAATTATTTAACTTGAAAAAGCTACAAGCCAAGACTAAAGAGCAGGAAGAGTTGGTGCATGATTTGTGCACTCGGTGCAGCCTCTGAGGTTGATATGGACCAATTCTCCACTGCCCAAGCTAGTTTTGACCTAATGACTAACACCCAGAAAGCCAGCACTCCATCAGCCAGTGCCATCATCCATACATGGAGACACTATGACAAGCAAATGGAGAAGTTTGAGTGCTATGGACAAATTCACTTACCCTGGCAGTAGACTTTTCAGAGATGTCCACATACATGGTGAGGTCGTCAGATGCATTGCCAGAGCTGGCTTCTGAAACCACTGAATATCAAGCAACACAAATTTCCTCAGGGGCTACTGTGTGTGTATGAGTGTGTGTGTGTGTGTGTGTGTGTGTGTGTGTGTGTGTGTGTGTGTGTGTAACTTTTATAAGCTTGAAATACGTTGAAAGAATGTATATATATATGCTGGTTTGGTAAGTCAGAGGTGGTGGTCATGAGATATTCCAGGACAAAAGCCTACATTCATTCCAAAAAATTATACTCCATGGGGATTTATAGGAATACATAGAGATATAATTTTCTATTTAATATTTTGAAGAGGAAAATTAGAGAAACTAGGGTTCAATGGAATGACCATGGGTTTGGAACCAGAAGATGATACACTGGAATCCTATCTCTGCCACTTATCCCCTATGGCACCCTCGGCAAATCATTTAACCTCCCTGTGCCTCAGTTTCCTCACCTGTAAAAAGAAGATTCCTAGGTGACCTCTGAAATACTCCCCAAGCTCAAAATCTTTGATCCTATGAGCTCTATTGCTACCACCAAAAACTTCTCATAAAGTCACAATTTAAGAATAGGCATCAAAACAAAATGCCAGGAAGATCTGGGATCAAGTGCTACTCTTCACAGCGCTGTCCATGTATCTCTAAGCAAGTTACTTGACTTTCCAATGTTCCAGGCATCTCTCTGTATCTCTAAGCAGCACAGCTGATGCTTCTTAGAAGGTGCAGGTTGTCTCTAGAAGGGGAGATTTCCTTAATAATAACTCCCTACACTCATGAAATGACAGGTCTTGTCAAAAACTATTTCTTAACAGTTTCTTTCTTTTTTTGGCTGAGGCAGTTGGGATTAAGTGACTTGCCCAGCGTCACATAGCTAGGAAGTGTTAGGTGTCTGAGGCCAGAATTGGACTCAGGTCCTCCTGATTTCAGGGCTGGTGCTCAGTCCACTGTGCCACCCAGCCGCCCCTTCACACTTTCTTTTTAATATGTGGCCAAAATACTCCAAGAGGCTGCCCCAAGACTGGAGACAGCCTGGAGAAATTAGGGAATGGGGATGTCATGGGAAATGACTGTCCACAAGAAACAAGGGGGACTGTGGGTGATGGAAGTGAGCCAAGACAATGCAAATTCAATGTTTGCAAGAATATAGGAGAAAACCATGGGAAAAGCCAAGTGAACTCTGACTAATTGTGTAATAACCAAAATCCATCCCAGAGAACTGGCAACGAAGCACAGCTCCCTCCTCTCTGGAGAGAGGGCAGGTGACAAAAGATGTAAAGTGCTTTGAGATTTGCAAGATCTTCCATAGATAAAGTCTCATTTGAGTCCTGGAAAGGAAGCACCATTATTATCCCCATTTTACAGATGAGAAAACTGAGGTTCAGAAAGGTGAGAAAGAGCATTGGTTTTGGAGTCAGAATACAGAATACCTGTGTGACTTTGGATAAGTCATTTTACCTCATTGGGTCTGAGTTTTCTGAGCTGTAAGATAAAGGTGTGAGACTAGGTCCCTCTAAGATACTTTCCAGCTCTAAATCTCTGAAAGACTATTCACTACACTCCCTTGATGGAACTAGGAAGGGACTTAAAAGGAAAAAAAACATTTATATGGTCACCTTTTCACATAGGTATACCATTCTTATAAGTATTTTCTATGTGACAGGTATTATGCAAAAAACTTTACAAAAACTTTCTCATTTGATCCTCACAACAATCCCACAAGGAAAATGTTATTATCACTTCCCCCATTTTGCAGGTCAGGAAACTTAGTGGTTCAAGTGACTAATCCAAGTCCATACAGTTACAAAGTATCTGAGGGGAAAGGATATTACTGACCTCCTCTTATAGACATAGGGCACTTAGATGGTACAAAAAATAGAGTTCTGGATCTGGAGTCAGGAAGAACTGAGTTCAAATACAACCTCTAACACTAATCATGTGAGTCACTTAACTGCTGCCTGCCTCAGTTTCCCCATCTGTACAATCGATATAATACCACCTATCTCCCAGGGTTGTTGTGATGATCAAAGGAGGTAAAGTGCTTTAGCAGTAGCTGGTATATGGTAAGTGCTATATTAATGTTAGCTGTTAATATTATTCTTAGGATGTCAACCAGTGTCATTAAGACTAGAGTTGGAGGTTCTTGAAAGCCGCGATATTCTTCCCATGCCATGGAATTTCTGTCTTACTTTATACTATAAACCGAACAAATGGGAAAGCTGGGGGAAATAGAGAGAGCAAACAGGTCTAGCTGAAGTTCAATGCAATTTCTTCCAGAACTTTGTCCGCAGATTCCAAAGCCACCACATAACATCCTGGCTATTTCAGTCTTGGATGACTCCCAAGGGGCTACTGACAATCATATCAGATTGAAGATCTGGAGTGGGGAATGGACCACACCGAGACAAACAAGCTCATTTTCACTTATGACTCAAATGGGATTTCTTTCTCATCAACTGGACAGAAATGTTCCACATGTGATGGGGGCTGCCCTCTAAAAACCAAAGATAGAAGTTAGGTGAATTAGACCTGGTCAAAAAGGGAACTTCTGGGAAACATACAGGTGCCATAATAAGGCATATCTAACCGTAGCACATGAATGCTGGGCACATGGCAGAAACTCGACAAGTTCTTGGTAAGTGATTGAGTGAATGAATGAATGAATGAATGAATGTAGAATAGGATCTCAGACTAGGAAAGAACATCTAGGTCTAAACAGTCTAACTTCTGCCTAAGAATCCTCTCTCCAATATGCCTGGCAACTGGGTATACAATCTTTCCTTGACAATCTCTATTGATGCAATCTATACCATTTTAGGGATAGCTCTCTTAGGCGCACGTATGAGAGAGACAGAGAGAGAGAAAGAGAGAGAGAGAGAGAGAGAGAGAGAGAGAGAGAGAGAGAGAGAGAGAGAGAGAGACAGAGAGAGACAGAGACAGAGAGAGACAGAGAGAGAGACAGAGAGAGAGCACTAATTCCTCCTTAAATGTGCTTAGTTATGTTGACACCCCACTAATTCAGGCTGTGTCATTACTTGTCTATGAATTCATAAACAATCTGTTATTTCATCAGAATAAGGATTCCAGGTGTGAGAACTCCTAGAAATTTGGCCCCTGTTAATCACAACCATCTTAAGACTAAGCAGACAAATCCTGGAGAGTTATTCCAAGATACATAAAATTCAAGTGACTTCTCCAGAATAATGTCACTATTATGTATCAGAAGGCAAGGATGGAGAGTGGTGCTCCTGATTCAAAGAACTATAGTTTCTCATCCATAATGGGTTCTTAAGCCAGGCTTCATAAATTTGTAGTGTTTTTAAAATATCAATTGTATTTCAATATAAATGGCTTCCTTAATCATCCTATGCATTTGGTTAACAATTTGGTTAACAAGATAGAAGTTAGGTGAATTAGACCTGGTCAAAAAGGGAACTTCTGGGAAACAAACACAAAGAGGGTCTTAAGACTTCACCAGCTTGCAAAAGATCCATGACCCAAAGAAAGGTGGAAAACCCCAGCCTAGATCTTGTTCCCTTTGTACTATCACTATTCATCTTTGCCTATCCCATTGCAACCATCTCCTAATGGGACTCCAAGATTTTGGCCTCCTTCCTCCAATCCATCTTTCACCCTGCTCTTCCTAATAGGCAGTTTTACCATGACAGAATTACTGGACTTAAAAATCTACAATGGTTCACACTGCTTGATGAATAAAGAAAAGATGCCTTATTCTGGCATTCAAGGCTCCCCACACTATGATTCTAATCTGCCTTTCCAGTCTTTTCTTCCATTTTCACAGTACAATATAATCAAGCCCAAATATCTATAATTTTTTCCACCAAGAATGACCTTTCTCTGCCTTTACCTAGTAATGCAGGAACCAATTCGAGAGATAATTATTAAATTTTCAGTATGAGCATTTATATCTCAAAAATCAGCAATGCTACAAATCAGGGCTTGATTTATCCTTTTGTTATTTGTCAAGACCATAGAAAGTGATGGACAAAATGTTAATAATGCAGGTTAAACTGAATAGTGTGGCCTGTGTACATCCCTCTCCCCCACAAAAAGTTAAACATTTATTGGTTGTTAAACATTTATCACCACACCTCTGTCTCTACGTCAAAATTCTATCCATTATCTACTACATCCTCCTTGAAGCCTTCTTTGTTCTCCTTAAGGTGAAAGGGATCTCTCCCTCCTCTAGATTCCCAAGGCACTTTGCTTTCACTTTTCTTAAACCTCCTCTGGTACTTGACACATTTTATTCTCTGTGTTCATAGAATCATATAGGAAGGAAGTTAGAGGTAAACTACTACAATCCTCTGTTTTATTTTATTTTATTTTATTTTTTAGAAAACCAAAACCCAGAGTACACACACACACACACACACACACACACACACACACACACACACACATTAAATAATTAGCAACTTGGATTCAACAGCTAGGCTCTACCCAAATCCAGTGTGATTTTCACTGAACCTTGCTACCATGATTCCTTACTTACCATGTTCTACCTTCTCTGTTTTGTAATAATTTTAAAATATCCTGTCAAAAAAGGAGGAAAATGATTGATAGATATGTTTAAAGAACATGATTAGTTGGTCAAAAACAGAAATATTTTGAAACATTTTACTGAACAAAAATTTGAACTGAACACAAAAATCCACCATTAGATTTTTTCAAATATAACCCAAAACAGCTTATTTTTAGAGGGAGGCCATCAAATAGCTAAAATTCAGAAATGGAGTCATAAAGCCTTTCATGAGTGATATACATACTTAGGCAACAAGATGTCATCAAAGAAACATTGAACAAATAATAAAGTTATGCAGATTTGCTTGTGGAAACATCATTTTATGATAACAATTCAGGACCAAGTTATTGCCACTAGGGGTCCTGATTTAATAAACTGATATGGATTAAGCACAGATGTTGTGCAACATATCAATATTCAGGGTGTAAGAATTTCAGCCCCAAGAAAACACAACCTACTAATTGCTATGAATATAGATCAGAGGATCTATTATTATTTTTTTGCTGAGGCAATTGGGATTAAGTGACTTGTCCAGAGTCACAGAGCTAAGTAAGTGTTAAGTATCTGAGGTCACATTTGAACTCAGGTCCTCCTGACTTCAGGGCTGGTGCTCTATCCACTGCACCACCTAACTGCCCCAAGGATTATTACTTTTAATTACACAAATCTCCATTCTACAGATAAGACCTCAAAATATTCCTGAGAATTCAAACAATGAACAATATTAGAATGAGACCATTATCACAGAACAAATCATTGCCCACAATACAATGTCAAAAGTTAAATAGAGATCAAGAAGAGTGTGGAAACAGACTAAGCTATTAAAACTGGAGATCAGAAAGGAACTTTGGTAAGTTTGGAGCAATAGTTTTTGTTGAATAATAAATTTGGAGGCTACATTGCAGGGTTTTTAGAGACACTAAATGTAGATGGCTTTTTCAAGAAATTTGACTGAGAAATGAAAGAGACATAGGATAATAGTTTGCAGAAATGATGAAACCTAAGTTATTTTTAGGCATGGGAGAATTTGAGAATGTAGGCAAAAAAAGAGAATGCAGATATAGTGAAACTGAAGATAGAGAAGATGATAATGGGATAATTGACCTAGAACCATTTTGATCTAAATGCCACAGACAAACACACACACACACACACACACACACACACACACACACACACAGTCTTATTCTTTTACACATAGACATACATGTATATGATGCATACCATAAAGACAGGAGCAATTAGATGGTGCAGTGGATAGACCACGGACCATGGAATCAGGAGGACCTGAGTTTAAATCCAGTCCCAGACACTGACTGACTGTATGACCCAAAACAAATCACTTAACCCTCATTGCTTTCAAAAAAATATGAAGACAGACTGACTGAGAGCACTTTACATTTTACAAATCCTTTTAAAATAGACTATCCTATCTGGTTCTCATAATAATCCTTTGAAGTTATCAGGACAGGTGCTATTATACCATTTTAAATGTAAGTAAACTGAGACTGAGAGCAATTAAACTATGAGGCTAATGCCACATGATAAATACAGGTGGGATTATAAATGATCTATATATAGTCCAATCCTCTTCTTTGTCATCTGCCATAATGCCTTACCTATAACAGGTGAATCACCAAATCACAGATTTTTCTGAGTTTAATAGTTCCTTTATTACCACTTTTCCAATGACTGACTAAAGATTCCTACTACAATACAGCTAACAAGTGATCATTCAGCTTCTACTTAAAGACCACTGAAAGGTAACCCACTGCCATCTTTGGAGTTCTCTTTCTTTTAGTGAGCTTATTCTGAAAGTTCTAATGTTATACTTTCTTATTTTCTCTCATTACTCAACAGTCCTCCCTCTGGGATTAAACAGTACAAAACTAATCCATCTACTAGATAGTTCTTCAAATACTGGCTTTCATATCCTCCCTTCTCTAGATTAAATACATATATTTTAAAAACATCACTGGCTTTATTCTAGGATTGTTCTGACACTGACTTTTTTTTGAAATTTGAGGTTAGTGAGCTTTCCTTCTCTACATCTCCATTTCATAGAATCATAGAGTCAGAGATTCAGAGTTGGGAGGGCCTTAGAATCCACTTTATAGATGAAGGAATTGAGACTGAGAGAGCTTAAAATAATAAGTAAAATAAATATATAAAAATAAAAGTAAAGCTTAAAATAATAGTAATAATTTTAATAAAGTAAATTAAAGTAATAATATTAATAGCACACATTTATATAGTATCTACTATTGACCAGGCACACTATGCTAAGTGCTTTACAATTATCTATTATCCATTTTGAAATAATGATGGGAAGCCAAAAACCTGCCTCACCCTCAATGACATAGAAATTTAGCAAACATTCTGTATTTTTAGTGCCTTTCTTTTAATTTTTTGTACTTTTTTCATATATATATATATATATATATATACATACAATATATATATATATATATATACACATAGTGTGTATATGCATACACACATATGTATATAAATCTCTATATATGTATATTCCTTTGTGGTTTGGTGAATGCTTTATTTATAGTATCTTCTTCGGTCCTCATATCTACTTGAAAGGCAGGTACTATTATTAATCTTATATTATAGTTAAGGCAACTGAGGCAAACAGAAATTAAATGATTTGTCCAGAGTGACCCAGTTACTGTCCAATGCATGATCGTTTTTTTCAGTCATGTCCAATTCTTCATGACCCCATTTGAGCTGAGGACACTGAGACAAACGCTTGCCCAAGGTCACACAGTTAATATGAGTCTGAGATCAGATATGAACTCAGGTCTCTGGCACTCTATCAACTACACCACATAGCTGTCCAAAGTAGGATATAAAATAAGGTCTTCATGTCTCCAGCTCCAGGGGTCTAACCACTGAACCACCTAACTACTACTCCTATTTTACATTTTGTATTAATGTGTTCGTATATTTAATTTTTTCTTCATTAGAATCTCCTGTAACGGGGCAGCTAGGTGGCGCAGTGGATAGAGCACCAGCCTTGCATTCAGGAGGGCCCGAGTTCAAATCTGATCTCAGACACTTAACACTTCCTAGCTGTGTGTGACCCTGGGCAAGTCACTTAAGCCCATCCTAAAAAAAAAAGAATCTCCAGTAACTTCTTTGAAGGCATGGTATGCTATTTCTTTTTTGTTGTTTTGGTTTGGTTTGGTTTTTTGCTCTTTGCATTCCCAGTTTCTGGCACATAGTAGGGACTTTTAAAACAGCTAGCCTTTACCCACTGATTTAAAATTTTCCAGATGCTTTACAAACATTAAGTCATTTTGATTGATTGATTGGCAGCATGTAAATTCCTCAATTGCAGGCATTGTTTCATTTTTTTTTGTCTTTGTATTCCCAGTGCCTGGCACACAGTAGGGGTTTAAAGAGCATTGGTTAAATCAAAACTTCTGCCTCGCATTCTGAGAGAATGAATCTCTCCAGAGTGTTGTTTACTTGTCTTACAATATTTAAAAGGGAATATTCTCTTGGCTTATACAGCCTTACAAGACAGACAATAACTGTGTTTGGGTCTCTGGATTTTGCCAGTTTATAGGGGCCAGTGGGTTTGCCTTTATGGTTCATATAAAGCCCATTGTTAATAGAGCTAAACTATGCTTCCCCCTCAACCTCCAGCAGGGTGTTCTGTGCATTTAATAAATATTCGTTGAATTGAATGAATAATTTTTTTTTTTAATGTAAGGGTTTTTGATCACCATTAGGGAGGGAAGAAACAGTGTGGGTAAGTGGACTTCCTAGGTCATTGAGATTTCTGTTTAATTGGGAGTATGAACACTAATTTGGAAGAATCCTTTTTGTAATCTCTCTATCCACAGTCAATGCCATGTTCATAAATAGAGCCCTGTGTTTCATAGGCTGTCCCAGCACAGCAACAGGCTCTGTTCCCAGGCTGAATTCCGAACTTTAAATGACTGTAATGGCCAGTTGGTGGGCTTCAAGTTTCTGCACCCTCCAGGTTGGTCAAGTCCACGCTGTAAATCACAGCTAGCCAGGAGAGTGTCTACCAGCTGGTGCGGGGGAGGAAGCTTGGAAAAAATCCTTTTAGATGTGAAAGTGGCTTTTTCTAAGGAAGATGAATTCACAACCAAACGGGCAATGGATTTTCAGAATGTTATTTACTTACAGGACTTTAAAAACAATTAAGACATTTGGGGCACACATTAAACCACAGATAAATGTGGATTCTCTCCCAGACCATCTATCATCCAAAGCTTTTTATTCCCCCATCTTCCACTCGGGAAGATGAATGTTTCAGACTAGAGTGACATATTTCCTTTCTGTCCGGTTCCTTAGAATGCATTTCAACGTGCTTATTGAAATTTCCCGTGGTGCAATATTTTAGCAAGATTCCCCAAATAGATTTCACTTTCAAGTTGTAAATACTGGAGTGAAGGGATGGCTGTGATTTTTTTTTTCCCCCTTCAAGAGTAAATGCTTCTGCAAGCCAGAAGTCACCTATATAAACATTTCCCATCTGGATGTAAACAAGATTAGCAAGAGAAAAGAGGCAGAGTTGTAGTTTTCCCCCAAGTAATTAAAACATTAAGAATTGAATATGCAAAAAAAGGAAGGGGGCCCCCAGGTGTTGGCGCTCTTTTGGAATGGGGGGGGTTCTGCATGCATATGCCTACCTGCTAAGAACCCATTGTCATCTTTAAGACCCTCATGTTCAAAGATTGCCAAGTTCCTAACAAAAGAAAAGCAGAGCTTATCAGCAGGAATAAAGAGTCTAGGAATCCCCAGAAGTCAGAGAGAGGAAGGGACCTTAGCAGCCTTACAGTCCAATCTTCCGCCCAATGCAAGCATTTATTCTACAAGCCACCCCAACCCCCCAACTAAATAGCATCATCTATATTCAAGAATCCACAAATCAGAATAAAATCAAGACTGTCCTCTCAAGTCATCTAAAAACAAAATCTCCTGGAAAAAAAATATCTTAAAAGAGGATATTCACTGAGCATTGCTTAAACAACCTACTATGTGTGCCAGACTCTATCTGAGTTCTGGGGATTCAAAAAAAAAAAATACCCCTTGTCCTGTGGATGCTTACATACTACTGTAGGAAAACAAGTACAAAGAAAAGTCAATTACAGTCTCTTGTTGTAGCCTTAATTGAGGGGTGGGAGGTAGGGTTGAGCATTAATTACTCTTCATCTAGCCCTGTCTAGACGTTTAGTGATGGCCAGATGAGTTTGGGAAAGTAAGGATCAGGCAACTGACAATGTAGGTAACTTAATGAGGTGAGAAATGCAACTAAAACATGTATTAAGCATCTAATATATTCGAGAGGCCAGGAATCCCAGGACAAAAATCAGTTTTGAATCCAAAGACAAAAATCCCTTCCCTCAAGAGGCATAGATTCTACTATGGGGGAAACTATGCATACAGATAAGTCCATACAAAATATATACATAGAAAATGCAAAGTAATGGGGGGGAGTAACAAAGGGGAAACCAGGATTTCAAACTTATTTAAATAAACATTGAGGATTTTATGATTCTTGGGGGGTTTTTGAATGAAAATAAAAATCATTTAAAGTTGGATTTTTTTTTAAGTTCTATCTGATGTAATTGTGGGGGGGAAAAGAAAATATATATTTTTAAAGTTCCATCTGAGCTCACCAGAGATTTGGTAATCAATATACTCTCCTTTGGATTGTTTTTTATCTGTTCTGGGGGATCTTGGGGGTTTAATGCCCAGCAGTTGATGCTCCCACTTTCCACATTCAGATCAACTCCTTGCCATATTTATTCTGTAAAAGGCACAATGGTGACACGCTACAAATATTGTAATGCAGACAATTCTAAATGGGAGTGCCCGTCAGAGTGTGGGGAAGGGATCATGCTAAAAATTTTGGTTCCAGTCATGCACAGTAGAAATGTTTTCTAAATGAAAAGGGACAAGTTTGAAAAGAATTCACGAGTTTAGTCCACACATGGACAAACAGCCTACAAAATCTTATTCTGAAAAACAAACAAAGCCTACTTTGCATTCCAGGAGAACAAGAAAGCATACAAAAGGGAGAATTCCTCAACTTCTGCCCTGCTAATATTTTTGAAAAGGCCAAAACATTCAAAGACAAAATGAAATTAGGCAAAATCCAGGAGTCATAACTTTCAACCCCAACTTGTGGAGAGAATATAGCAAAAAGGGGATGTGGGGGAGAGGGTCATAAAAGGAAGCAAAATGCATTTTGAGGAAAATGAAAGAATGTGAAGAAATTAAATTAAAATGCATCCTATTATTTTCCAAGTCAGGCATTAGAATCAGAGCAGAAAGGAATCTATCTGACCAAGCTTTTCATTTAACAGATGGGGAAAACTGTGACCCAGAGAGGCAGTGACTTATCCAAGATTACATAAACAGTTGTCAAGGTCAGAATTCAAATCTAGTTCTCTATCCAAGATTGGGATATAGGAAAGTAAAGAATGACAATAACAACAATGAGGACATTTCTATAGTCCATTTATATGATGATTCAGTAGGCATTATATAATTTGATCCCAGATCAACCCAAAGATATGCTGATAAACATTTAACAATCAGATCTCTGAAGGGGGAAATATAATAGTTTTTAAGTTTAATCAGCATTATTAATATTTTCTCCATCACCTTCTCAAGTCTTGCCAGTCAAGAAAATTGTAAATCAATCCTTGATTTTCAAGATCTCTCTGAAAATTTAATAATAAATTCTCATTGAAAAGTTAATATTCAGTTCTTGCTCATATGAGCAGGCTCTAGCACACTCCTGCTAAATGGTCACAACCATAAATGTGCTATTTATTGATATCCTGTTAGGGACCAGACCTGTAATTTCACTGGCATAGAGATGCTTAATGAGGAAGCTTTCTCTACTAATGAAAGTTAGCAACTTCTCTCCAAGATATATACAGTCTTAGAAAGTCACATAGATGATTTTTTCTCAATTTTCTCATTTTTTCAAGTCATTCAATGACTGGCCCAGAGACACGTAGTCTAGATTAGGGGTAAGACTTAAGCCATCTTGGCTCCAAAGGCAGCTTTCTGTTAAAACAGTGACAGAATGAAAAAATGCATAAAAATTCACAGTAGAAAATTTTAAGAAAAGAAAAAAGATAAATTGGGAAGTAATTCATTGTTGGTAGAGTTGTGCACTGATCCAATCACTTCCACAATCTGGAATCATACAAAAAGAGTTATTAGACTGTCTATACCTTTTTTTAACCCAGCAATACCATTAATCCAAAGACGATTAGGGGAAAAGGGAAAGAATTTATGTTTTACAATATTTATAATGGCTCTCTTTATGAAGGCAAAGAACTGGAAATTGCAGGGATAATCATCAATTGGTGAATAGTTGAACAAGTTGTAATATATGATTGTGATGAAATGTTATAAGAAATAATGAGATCAGTGATCTTAGAAAAACATGGAAAGAATTGCATGAAATAATGAAGAGTGAAATGAACAGAACAAAAAAAAATTGTATATAGTAACAGCAATGTTGTCTTAAGAATGACTTTGGGGGAATACGTCATTTTTATTTTTTAATGCCCAAATGACCTATAAAGGATATATAAAGAAAAATACTAACTGCATGGAAAGAACTGATGAATAGAAGCATGTATAGGATAATTTTACACACACACACACATATATATATATATATATATATATATATATATATATATATATATATATACACATAATTAAGCATATATATTTGTATATGTACACACATGTATATACATGTCCATGTAAGAAGGAAGGGGGGGTTGTTGTTCTTATTTTAAAAAGGGTGATCAGAAAAGGTTTTGTGGAGGAGGAGTTTTTGAGTTGTTTTTTAAAACCATAAATAAGAAATTCAATAGGTAAAGAAAATAAGACTATCACCTTTGGAACCATAAAAGTAAACATTGAAGGTAGGAAAGCTCAGGATTTTCTCAAGAAACAAAGCATCCAATTTAGTTGAAGTACATAGAATATGGGTGGGGGTGAGGAGAAGAGAGAGGGGAGGGGGAGGAGAGGGAGGAAGAGGAGAGAAGGAGGGAGGAGAGAGGGATATAATAAGCATAAACCAATAAAGTAAGATGGTGCCAGATTGAGGATGGGCTTGGAATGAGAAGCAAAGAAGTCTGAATTCACTGGCAGCAATAGGCAGCCAGTGAAGATTTTTGAGCAAATGACAAATAGTAAGATCTGAGAGTTGTCTTCAAGCCATTCAAAAGAGCATTCCCTCTTAAATGTTTGGTGTCTGAAGGCAGGTAGAAGTTGTGGAGATGCAGATTTCCCCTCATTATGAGGTTAAATTATCTAACAGTTAGAATTTTACAAAAGTGAAGTAGGCAGTTTTTTTAGAAAGAGGGAAGTCCCCAATCATCACAGATCTTCAAGAGAAGACCAAATGATTTGAGAGAGATGCTCTCTGAGGAATAAATGCTTCCCATTAGACTATATACAATGCTAGGAGTTTCTCTCCCTCCCCCAATTAACCAATGGAATACCAGACTAAGGTAGATATTGGGAAATTTTCCTATAACATCATCAGAGTGTGGACAAACCCTTAATAAATTTAAGGACTTTGGGTCATTGGGTGAAAGGCAATAAATGTCACACAAGAGATATTTTACCATGGGCTGAGAAATTCAAGTCCTTCTTTTTGGGTAGCATTTCAAACCAGCAAATCATTTGGTTAGGGAATCGGTCAAGCAATGGCCAAAATTGGTGAGGAAGAACTTCAGAGAAGGTATTCTTTTTACCTCCTCAGCCCATCCTACCTCCCACTCCTCACTGATTGGGTGATGATCTTGTGAACTTGAAATAGTCATATTTCGTGTTCTCATTCACATCGGGTGGCAGAATCCCCAAAATGTTGGTGATTGATGGTGTCATCTGCATCAGGAGCTGAGAGATACAGAGGACAAACTGGGTCATCTGAAGAAAGGGAGTTTTGAGGAGTGTGACCTTCAAGAAAGAAAAAAAGAATCAGCTATCTAGATCCTAGAAAACACTCTTTCTCAGAGCCAGCAGAGAAATACACCTAAGGGAAACATTTTTAGGACTCAGTAAAGGGTGGAGGCAAGGAGAATCCTGGTAACCAGGAGTCAGGAGTTTCTCTTCAGCCTTTCTCTACACATATACTTTACTATCTTTGTACTTTAAATTTGACTTTATGTTTGTGTATACAAAGGGAGAGTGAATTCCTAGTGTGATACTACTTCTGTAATTACTTTGTAATTACTATTCTTGTTATCCCTTCTCAATAAATACCTTTCCTAAAAACAAATGAAGTCTGTCAGTAGCAAATGGGAATCATTCCAATAGGGGTTTGTGAATATCCCAGCATGTTAGGGTTACCCACAGAATCCTGAAGAAAACAAAAAAGCAGTCACTTGTGAAGATTAACTTTTTAGTGCCAGAGAGGACTGGGGAGAAATCTAGATGGATACTTAGAAGCCTGAGAAGAGTTCATCAATCATGTTGTTGGGATCCAAACTACAAGAATAAGTATAGAGTAGGGAAATGGCCCCCAAATGGGTGTCACATTTGAACTAGTTACCCATCTGGTATCCATCTGAAATTCTCTGGTGCTAGGGAGAGAAGAAACAATTTCATCATATCGATAAAAAGCATGTCCAGGAGCAGCTAGGTGGTGCAGTGGATAGAGCACCAGCCCTGGATTCAGGAGGACCTGAGTTCAAATTTGACCTCAGACACTTAACATTTCCTAGCTGTGTGACCCTGGGCAACTCCAAAGAAAGAAAGAAAGAAAGAAAGAAAGAAAGAAAGAAAGAAAGAAAGAAAGAAAGAAAGAAAGAAAGAAAGAAAGAAAGAAAGAAAGAAAGAAAGAAAGAAAGAAAGAAAGAAAGAAAGAAAGAAAGAAAGAAAGAAAGAAAGGAAAGAAAGAAAGAAAGAAAGAAAGAAAGAAAGAAAGAAAGAAAGAAAGAAAGAAAGGAAGGAAGAGAAGGAAGGAAGGAAGGAAGGAAGGAAGGAAGGAAGGAAGGAAGGAGGAAGGAAGGAAGGAAGGAAGGAAGGAAGAAAGAAAGAAAGAAAGAAAGAAAGAAAGAAAGAAAGAAAAGAAAGAAAGAAAGAAGAAAGAAGAAAAGAAAGAAAGAAAGAAAGAAAGAAGAAAGAAAGAAAGAAAGCATGTCCAACGTGGACTAAAGGTTTTCTATTCCTTCAATATAAGTGGTCAGATAGAAGAGTCACAAATAACCACATCCTGTGAATTAGAGACTGAGGGCTGCAAGTCTAATCTCCTAATTTTACAGAGAAGGGAATTTAGATCTAAGACATTAGTTGATTTATCCAAGGTCACACAAGGATTAAATGTCAGAAGCAAGATTTGAACCTAAGTCCTCTGAATTCTGAATCTAAATTATTTCCGCTGAATCATGTTGCCTCCCCAAGCTGGGTACCTTTCAGTTGCTTCCCCATGAACAGATCACTGGCTAACAGGCAACCTGCCTGGCAGAGTAGGTGTACTCCCATTCTGTAATGACTGGGTCATGCATTCAGGTCTATAATTATCACTGTCAGTTCCTCACTGGTCACTTAAGAAAGTCTGATTGGCTTCAACTGAGCATGTTCGATGTGTTGAAATCACTCACGAATTTGGCGAACACTCAGGCAGGCAAAAAGGCTGTTGAATGTCATGGAAGTCAAACATAATAATAGCCTTTGGGCTTCTTAAGTACTCAACAAATAAATATCATCATGAAGCCTCAGTCAAAGGCTATGAGGTGGAAGAGACTGAAGGCTTGCTCTGGGAATCATCTTGCCCCACTGTGTACTGGCTGAGGGACCATGGCACTCACACTCCAACTCTTAGGTCTGGTGCATGACTCTGGGTGAATAATTTTCCCTCTCTGGTCTTAGTTTCCTGATCTAGTTGGACAGACAGCCTCTGAGATTCTTTCCTCTTCTAGATTGATAATTGATCCCACTTTTTTCCATGAACATATCATCTGATCTATAGAGAATGTTCCTGTGAAATTGGTCCAATCTAAGAACATAAATCTCCTTTCCATTAACAACAGGAAGGTAAAGAGACCAATCACTGGCCAAGTACCTACTATGTGCAGGGTACTGTGTAATCACTTTATAAATATCTCATTTTATCCTCACACCAACCTGAGAGGTAGATGCTGCAATTATGCCCATTTTATCGAAGTGAGGGGGTCACAGACGGAAGTTCTTTCTCAGGACTACATTATTTTCTCAGGATCACACAGCTACTTAGTATCTGAGGCCATATTTGAATTCAGGTCTTCCCTACTCTATCCACTGTGCCAGCAGCTACCTCAATTAACAGTAGATAATTATTTTTCAGCCAAAGTCTCAGATTTGCAGGATTGTAAGAGTTGGAAAACACCCAAAGTCTGCCTAGTCCAACCCATATCCATAAGGAATCCTCCCTAGAACCCACCTGTCTGACAGGTGGTTATCACCCTCCACTTGAAGACATCAAAGAAGGGGAAATCCACCAGCTCTTGGTGCAGCCCTCACCATTTGGGGGCAATGATCATTAGTAAGATGTTTTTTCTGGTGTCCGGCCTCAACTGGCCTCTGTAGCTTCCATCACTGTCTCTGCCCTCTGGGACCAAGCAGAGTGATATTAATCCCTCTCCTACATGACAGTCCCTAGGACACCCAAAGGCAACTATCAGAGCTTGTAAGGATTGGGGGGGGGGAGTGTTCTTTGGATTCTTGTTGGGAAGGACTTATAATGTCAAAGTAAAACTGATCAATAAAATCAAAATAAATAAAATATAGATTTGGTATTTAAAAGATCAATTTTATAACTTCCTATCAAAGATTCTTACCAACAGGCAACGAGAATCAGTGATTGACTTCTGGGTTGAGCTTTAGATGAGAAGGTTTCAATTGCTAACTGACCACACCATCGACTACAGCTTCTCATCCTCTCACCTAGAATCCTGACTACACTAGGGCTTGATTTTCATGCGAGCTCTGCTTTTAACAAGATCTTCGGCAAATCACTTTCCCTTTATGTGCCTCAGTTTCCCCACTCTAGAAATGAGGAAATTGGATTGTCATCTCCACCTTCATTTCTAACCTTCAATACCCTATGTAGGGGACAGCTAGGTGGCGCAGTGGATAGAGCACCAACCTTGAATTCAGGAGGACTGGAGTTTTAAATCTAGTCTCAGACACTTAGCACTTCCTAGCTGTGTGACCCTGGGCAAGTCACTTGACCCAGCCTCAGGGGAAAAAAAATTACTCTATGTAGGATCTAGTCAGATGTGAATATTCCTCCCTCTAGATGGGCAGCTTATTGTCTCCCAGCCTGGGCTACTCTTTTTTGAGATATCTAGGGGACTAAGAGAAAAATCAATATCCTAAAGCCTTCCCTCATGC